>NW_028270139.1:169079567-169379567 GCF_037043375.1 Chiloscyllium plagiosum | reverse complement strand
ACCCGATAAACCACCCGATAAACCACCCGATGAACCACCCGATGATCCACCCGATGAACCACCAGATAAACTACCCGATGAACCACCAGATAAACCACCCGATAAACCACGAGATAAACCACCCGATAAACCACCCGCAAAACCACCCGATGAACCACCCGATAAACCACCCGATAAATCACCCGATAAACTACCCGATAAATCACCCGATAAACCACCAGATAAACCACCCGATGAACCACCCGATAAACGACCCGATAAACGACCCGATAAACCACCCGATAAACCACCCAATGAACCACCCGAAAAACTACCCGATGAACCACCTGATGAACCACCAGATAAATCACCCGATAAACCACCCGATAAACCACCCGATGAACCACCCGATGATCCACCCGATGATCCACCCGATGAACCACCAGATAAACGACCCGATAAACCACCCGATGAACCACCAGATAAACTACCCGATGAATCACCAGATAAACCACCCGATAAACCACGAGATAAACCACCCGATAAACCACCCGCAAAACCACCCGATAAACCACCCAATAAATTACCCGATGAACCACCAGATAAACCAACAGATAAACCACCCGATAAACCACCCGATAAACCACCTGATGAACCACCAGATAAACCACCAGATAAAGCACGCGATAAACCACCCGATAAACCACCCGATAAACCACGCGATAAACCACCCGATAAACCACCCGATAAACCACCCGATAAACCACCCGATAAACCACGCGATAACCACCCGATAAACCACCCGATAAACCACCCGATGAACCACCCGATAAACCACCCGATAAACCACCCGATGAACCACCCGATAAACCACCCGATGAACCACCCGATAAACAACCCGATAAACCACCCGATAAACCACGCGATAAACCACCCGATAAACTACCCGATAAACCACCCGATGAACCACCCGATAAACCACCCGATAAACCACGCGATAAACCACCCGATAAACTACCCGATAAACCACCCGATGAACCACCCGATAAACCACCCGATAAACCACCCGATGAACCACCCGACAAACCACCCGATAAACCACCCGATAAACCACCCGATAAACTACCCGATAAACCACCCGATAAACCACCCGATAAATCACCCGATAAACTACCCGATAAATCACCCGATAAACCACCAGATAAACCACCCGATAAACCACCCGATAAACTACCCGATAAACCACCCGATAAACCACCCGATAAATCACCCGATAAACTACCCGATAAACCACCCGACAAACCACCAGATAAACCACCTGATAAACCACCCGACAAACCACCCGATGATCCACCAGATAAACGACCCGATAAACCACCCGATGAATCACCCGATAAACCACCCGATAAACCACCCGATGAACCACCCGATAAACCACCCGATAAACCACCCGATAAACCACCCGATGAACCACCCGATGATCCACCCGATGAACCACCAGATAAACTACCCGATGAATCACCAGATAAACCACCCGATAAACCACGAGATAAACCACCCGATAAACCACCCGCAAAACCACCCGATGAACCACCCGATAAACCACCCGATAAATCACCCGATAAACTACCCGATAAATCACCCGATAAACCACCAGATAAACCACCCGATGAACCACCCGATAAACGACCCGATAAACGACCCGATAAACCACCCGATAAACCACCCAATGAACCACCCGAAAAACTACCCGATGAACCACCTGATGAACCACCAGATAAATCACCCGATAAACCACCCGATAAACCACCCGATGAACCACCCGATGATCCACCCGATGATCCACCCGATGAACCACCAGATAAACGACCCGATAAACCACCCGATGAACCACCAGATAAACTACCCGATGAATCACCAGATAAACCACCCGATAAACCACGAGATAAACCACCCGATAAACCACCCGCAAAACCACCCGATAAACCACCCAATAAATTACCCGATGAACCACCAGATAAACCACCAGATAAACCACCCGATAAACCACCCGATAAACCACCAGATAAACCACCCGATGAACCACCCGATGAACCACCAGATAAACCACCAGATAAAGCACGCGATAAACCACCCGATAAACCACCCGATAAACCACCCGATAAACCACCCGATAAACCACGCGATAAACCACCCGATAAACCACCCGATGAACCACCCGATAAACCACCCGATAAACCACCTGATGAACCACCTGATAAACCACCCGATAAACCACCCGATAAACCACCCGATAAACTACCCGATAAACCACCAGATGAACCACCCGATAAACCACCCGATAAACCACGCGATAAACCACGCGATAAACTACCCGATAAACCACCCAATGAACCACCCGATGAACCACCAGATAAACCACCAGATAAAGCACGCGATAAACCACCCGATGAACCACCCGATAAACCACCCGATAAACCACGCGATAAACCACCCGATAAACCACCCGATAAACCACCCGATAAACCATCCGATAAACCACGCGATAAACCACCCAATAAACTACCCAATAAACCACCCGATGAACCACCCGATAAACCACCCAATAAACTACCCGATAAACCACCCGATGAACCACCCGACAAACCACCCGATAAACCACCCGATAAACCACCCGATGAACCACCCGATAAACCACCCGATAAACCACCCGATAAACCACGCGATAAACCACCCGATAAACTACCTGATAAACCACCCGATGAACCACCCGATGAACCACCCGACAAACCACCCCGATAAACCACCCGATGAACCACCCAATGATCCACCCGATAAACCACCCGATGAATCACCCGATAAACCACGTGCTGAACCACCAGATAAACAACGCGATAAACCATCCGATAAACCACGCGATAAACCACCCGATGAACCACCCGACAAACCACCCGATAAACCACCCGATGAACCACCCGATGAACCACCCGATAAACCACCCGATGAACCACCCGATAAACCACCCGATAAACCACCCGATGAACCACCCGATGAACCACGCGATAAATTACCCGATAAACCACCAGATAAACCACCAGATAAACCACCCGATAAACCACCCGATAAACCACCAGATAAACCACCAGATAAACCACCCGATGAACCACCCGATAAACCACCCGATAAACCACCCGATAAATCACCAGATAAACCACCAGATAAACCACCCGATGAACCACCAGATAAACCACCAGATAAACCACCCGATAAACCACCAGATAAACCACCAGATAAACCACCCGATGAACCACCTGATAAATCACGCGATAAACCACCCGATGAACCACCCGATGAACCACCTGATAAATCACGCGATAAACCACCCGATAAACCACCCGATGAACCACCAGATAAACCACCAGATAAACCACCCGATGAACCACCCGATGAACCACCTGATAAATCACGCGATAAACCACCCGATGAACCACCCGATGAACCACCTGATAAATCACGCGATAAACCACCCGATAAACCACCCGATGAACCACCAGATAAACCACCAGATAAACCACCCGATAAACCACCCGATAAACCACCCGATAAACCACCCGATGAACCACCCGATAAACCACCCGATAAACCACCCGATAAACCACCAGATAAACCACCCGATAAACCACCCGATAAACCACCCGATGAACCACCTGATAAACCACCCGATAAACCACCCGATGAACCACCCGATAAACCACCCGATAAACCACCCGATAAACCACCCGATAAACCACGCGATAAACCACCCGATAAATCACCCGATAAACCACCTGATAAACCACCCGATAAACCACCCGATAAACCACCCGATAAATCACGCGATAAACCACCCGATAAACCACCCGATAAACCACCCGATAAACCACCCGATAAATCACGCGATAAACCACCCGATGAACCACCCGATAAACCACCCGATAAACCACCCGATAAATCACGCGATAAACCACCCGATGAACCACCCGATAAACCACCCGATGAACCACCCGATAAACCACCCGATAAATCACGCGATAAACCACCCGATGAACCACCCGATAAACCACCCGATGAACCACCCGATAAATCCCCCGATAAACCACCCGATAAACCAACCGATAAACCACCCGATAAACCACCCGATAAATCTCCCGATAAACCACCTGATAAACCACCAGATAAACCACCCGATAAACCACCCGATAAACCACCCGATAATCCACGCGATAAACCACCCGATAAATCACCCGATAAACTACCCGATAAATCACCCGATAAACCACGTGATAAACCACCTGATAAACCACCAGATAAACCACCCGATAAACCATCCGATAAACCACGCGATAAACCACCCGATAAATCACCCGATAAACTTCCCGATAAATCACCCGATAAACCACCCGATAAACCACCCGATAAACCACCTGATAAACCACCTGATAAACCATCCGATAAACCACCTGATAAACCACCTGATAAACCATCCGATAAATCACCCGATAAATCACCCGATAAACCACCCGATAAACCACGCGATAAACCACCCGATAAACCACCCGATAAACCACCCGATAAACCACCCGATAAATCACCCGATAAACCACCCGATAAATCACGCGATAAACCACCCGATAAACCACCTGATAAACCACCCGATGAAGGAGCAGCGCTCCAAAAGCCAGTACTTCCAAATGAAAATGTTGGACTATAACCTGGTGTTGTGTGACTTTTAACTTTGTCCATTCCAGTCCAACACCAGTACCATCACGTCATGACACCCAAAGGATTTGAGAGTTAAGGTTTATGTGAGGTGGAGGAACATGAATGAATGGCCCAAAACCTGGTGAAGCACCAGGATCCATGAGTTAAAGCAAGCATTTCAGGATAAATGCAGGAAATATGATCTGGGCGGACGTTTTGTGGAAGGTAGCTGTTTTACTTGTTCTATTTACACACAGCTCAAGGAAGCAAGTCTGGCTTGAAAAAACAAAGTTGTCTCGCTGTTGTTCTGTAATCCAACAATAATGTGAAAAATTATTAGAACGGCTCTGCAACTTGAGGTGGAAGATAGATGGCTTTGAACAGCATCAGGACACAACAAGGAGAAAGTAACAACATGTAAATAACTGAAATAATTACCTGTGACTGCATCATTCATTGGCCCACTATCAATGCTGCCACCTGGCCCATTGACATTGCAAAATGGAGGAGCCCAGTCAACATCACAATGGCAGTTCCCCTTACTGTTACAAACCTGAAACAAAACCCATAACATTCACAGTTTCTTCACACATTTACAGAAAAGGAAATACTGAAAGTTTTTAAAAAATACACCAGAAGTAAAATATGTCAAGAGGAAAGTGAACCATAAGCTGGAGTTATAACTGTGGTTGTCATATGGCAATTAGCAGGGCTCCAGTACATCACTGAGGGAGGAATCCTGAGTTGAAATATCTTTAGCTGCTTTATCACTGACTGCTGCCTGATATAAATACAGGGGTGGGCCTTTTCACTGTCTGTTCCAGCATTCATCTCCATCACAATCCCTTTGGTCATGAAGCAGTTCAATCTACAAGGGGATGCAATGACACTGTTTCTAGATTTGTGTTCCAGTGGTCCCAGGAATATTCTGGGGAACTGGATTCCAAATCTGTGATTTTAACTGAGGAGGTACAAGTTGCATGGTTAAAGTACAATAAAATATGGAATTAGCAATGTAATTAAACCATCGCCAATTGTTGCACAAACCCATCTGGTTCATTCATTCACTTTAGGGAAGGAAATCTGTCATCCTTGGAAAAACTCAACAGGTCTGGAGAGAAATCAGAGTCAATTTTTAGGTCCAGTGACTCTTCTTCAGAATAGTTCTCCACAGATGCTGCCAGACCTGCTGAGTGCTTTTCCAGCGATGTCTGTCCCTGTTTTCATTACTAATCAGTAATACACAGTTCTATTGCTTTTTTAAAAATCTGTTATCCTTATGTGGTCTGGCCTATATATGACTCCAGGCCCACAGCAATATGGCTGACTCTTAACTGCCCTCAAATGGCTGACCAACCTGTTGAAAAGCTGCAAGGAATGACCACCTGACATTGGCTGAGGCAGCAGGAACAACAATCCTGTCAACCCTGCAAAGCCCTCCTTAATGAGGGGCAACTTTTTATCACAGAGAGTGGTGTGGGTCTGGAATGAGCTGCCAGAAGATGTGGCAGAGGCAGGTACAGTTACGACATTTAAAATACAATGATAAGGAAGGGTTTAGGGGGATGTGGGCCAAACTCTGGCAAATGGGAGTAGTTCAGTTCAGGAAACATGGCTGGCATGGACGAGTTGGACCGAAGGGTCAGTTTCCAAGCTGCGTAACTTTATGACATGTGGGGGCTAGTGACAAAACTGGGACAGCTGTCTCACAGATACTCATGCAAGAACTTGGTATGGTCAACTTACAGACAATGTCCTAGACACCACCATCCCTGGATAGTATCGTGATTATAGCAAGGTCAGCCAGCTAGACCTCACAGAATATGAGTTCCTGATTGGGGCTGTTAATCTGGCACAATCAAGGAGTCCTGGCTGACTGATATGAATAGGACTGTCAGAGATTCTGACACACTGGGTGCTGTCTATGACAAGGCTATGCCAGAGTCAAGATCTTCCACGTATAAATAAAGACCGACTGGATGATGGGATACCAGCCTCTGTGGAGTTATTTCAATGGCAACAAGGAAAAAAGCACGCTCCTGGAGAAACTTGCTCACTAGTCGCCTTTGAGTTGAGGTAAGCATTTCTAACATCATGCAATTGCTTGGGAAGCTTGACTCCTTTGATTCTGCCATTGAAGATTGGGCCCAGTATGTGGAAAGAATGAGTTATTGGTTTTTCTAGGCAAATGACATTCAGGCAAATGAAAAGCAACGAGTAATTCTCCTGGCAGTTTGTAGACCCACAGCGCTTTCTGTTATTAAGAGCTTAACCTTTCCTGAGGCACCCGACACAAAAACCTTTCAAGAGTTGATGGATTTAGCTCATGACGCCCAGCCTCCTCTAATTCTGAAATGCTATTGGCTTTATTTGGCAATTCAAGAACCAGGGGAATCCATGATGGGATTTTTGATTAGGTTAAGATGATTGTTGAAGCATGCGACTTTGGTTTATCCCTTAATGAAATGCTTAGAGACTGGTTTGTAAGTGGGATTAATGATGTAACCATGCAAAAGTGCCTCATAGCTGTAGTGCAGTTGGATGTCAAACAGGCATTACAACTGGCTTTATCATTGGAAAATGCAGCACATGGAAGATACGTGATGCAGAGTATTCCAATGGAAGTGGACACCTTCGCCAGTCTGACTCAGCTTGGGGAACACCACTTGAGTATAGAATCACCACGCTCAGAGCATATCCTAATCAAGGGATCCAGGTCAATTCACAGCAAAACCCCAAAAAAACCAAGCCTCGGCTGAAAGGTTATCATATTCTTCAGGTTCAGGCCAGCAAGCTGATAGAGTTGCTGTCCTATGCGGATTTGAAACAGCAAAAGAGTCCTACTAGAACTAAATTGAGTTAAGAGAACTCATGGGCCAGTAACCAGGAGTGTGTCTACCCGGGAAGGTCCACCAGCACTTGTGTTACTTATCAACATCGAAATTAGTAGCAATTAAAATAAACGACAGGTTAAATGGTCACCCGGTTCAAATTCTGAGGGGCATGGATGGGATAAATAGATAAAGTCTTTTCCCTGGGGTCGGGGAGTCCAGAACTACAGGGCATAGGTTTAGGGTGAGAGGAGAAAGATATGAAAGCGACCGAAGGGGCAACTTTTTCACACAGAGGGTGGTACGTATATGGAATGAGCTGCCAGAGGAAGTGGTGGAGGCTGGTACAATTGCAACATTTAAGAGGCATTTGGATGGGTATATGAATAGTAAGGGTTTGGAGGGATATGGGCCGGGTGCTGGCAGGTGGGACTGGATTGGGTTGGGATAACTGGTCGAGTTGGACTGAAGGATCTGTTTCCGTGCTGTACATCTCTATGACTCTATAATGGAGGTCTATACCGGATATCCATATCAGAGATCATTGAACCAGATTTTAACAAAATTCGCTCTGGACTCCAACCCTTAGGTTTGTGCAAGACCTTGGCTAGACTGAGATCCTGTACCAGGGATCCCGTACAGATTAAGGCCTTGGCTAGACTGAGAGCCTATACCAGGGATCCCGTACAGATTAAGGCCTTGGCTAGACTGAGAGCCTGTACCAGGGATCCCGTACAGATTAAGGCCTTGGCTAGACTGAGAGCCTATACCAGGGATCCCTTACAGATTAAGGCCTTGGCTAGACTGAGAGCCTATACCAGGGATCCCTTACAGATTAAGGCCTTGGCTAGACTGAGAGCCTATACCAGGGATCCCTTACAGATTAAGGCCTTGGCTAGACTGAGAGCCTATACCAGGGATCCCGTACAGATTAAGGCCTTGGCTAGACTGAGAGCCTATACCAGGGATCCCGTACAGATTAAGGCCTTGGCTAGACTGAGAGCCTGTACCAGGGATCCCGTACATATAAAGGCCTTGGCTAGACTGAGAGCCTGTACCAGGGAACCCGCACAGATTAAGGCCTTGGCTAGACTGAGAGCCTATACCAGGGATCCCGTACAGATTAAGACCTTGGCTAGACTGAGAGCCTATACCAGGGATCCCGTACAGATTAAGACCTTGGCTAGACTGAGAGCCTGTACCAGGGATCCCGTACAGATTAAGGCCTTGGCTAGATTGAGAGCCTATACCAGGGATCCCATACAGATTAAGGCCTTGGCTAGATTGAGAGCCTGTACCAGGGATCCCTTACAGATTAAGGCCTTGGCTAGACTGAGAGCCTGTACCAGGGATCCCGTACAGATTAAGACTTTAGCTAGACTGAGAGCCTGTACCAGGGATCCCTTACAGATTAAGGCCTTGACTAGATTGAGAGCCTATACCAGGGATCCCATACAGATTAAGGCCTTGGCTAGACTGAGAGCCTGTACCAGGGATCCCGTACAGATTAAGACCTTAGCTAGACTGAGAGCCTATACCAGGGATCCCTTACAGATTAAGGCCTTGGCTAGACTGAGAGCCTGTACCAGGGATCCCGTACAGATTAAGGCCTTGGCTAGACTGAGAGCCTGTACCAGGGAACCCGTACAGATTAAGGCCTTGGCTAGATTGAGAGCCTATACCAGGGATCCCTTACAGATTAAGGCCTTGGCTAGACTGAGAGCCTGTACCAGGGATCCCTTACAGATTAAGGCCTTGGCTAGATTGAGAGCCTATACCAGGGATCCCTTACAGATTACGTCCTTGGCTAGACAGAGAGCCTGTACCAGGGATCCCTTACAGATTAAGGCCTTGGCTAGACTGAGAGCCTATACCAGGGATCCCGTACAGATTAAGGCCTTGGCTAGACTGAGAGCCTGTACCAGGGATCCCTTACAGATTAAGGCCTTGGCTAGATTGAGAGCCTATACCAGGGATCCCATACAGATTAAGGCCTTGGCTAGACTGAGAGCCTGTACCAGGGATCCCGTACAGATTAAGACTTTAGCTAGACTGAGAGCCTGTACCAGGGATCCCTTACAGATTAAGGCCTTGACTAGATTGAGAGCCTATACCAGGGATCCCATACAGATTAAGGCCTTGGCTAGACTGAGAGCCTGTACCAGGGATCCCGTACAGATTAAGACCTTAGCTAGACTGAGAGCCTATACCAGGGATCCCTTACAGATTAAGGCCTTGGCTAGACTGAGAGCCTGTACCAGGGATCCCGTACAGATTAAGGCCTTGGCTAGACTGAGAGCCTGTACCAGGGAACCCGTACAGATTAAGGCCTTGACTAGATTGAGAGCCTATACCAGGGATCCCTTACAGATTAAGGCCTTGGCTAGACTGAGAGCCTGTACCAGGGATCCCGTACAGATTAAGACCTTAGCTAGACTGAGAGCCTGTACCAGGGATCCCTTACAGATTAAGGCCTTGACTAGATTGAGAGCCTATACCAGGGATCCCATACAGATTAAGGCCTTGGCTAGACTGAGAGCCTGTACCAGGGATCCCGTACAGATTAAGACCTTAGCTAGACTGAGAGCCTATACCAGGGATCCCTTACAGATTAAGGCCTTGGCTAGACTGAGAGCCTGTACCAGGGATCCCGTACAGATTAAGGCCTTGGCTAGACTGAGAGCCTATACCAGGGAACCCGTACAGATTAAGGCCTTGGCTAGACTGAGAGCCTATACCAGGGATCCCTTACAGATTAAGGCCTTGGCTAGACTGAGAGCCTGTACCAGGGATCCCGTACAGATTAAGGCCTTGGCTAGACTGAGAGCCTGTACCAGGGAACCCGTACAGATTAAGGCCTTGGCTAGATTGAGAGCCTATACCAGGGATCCCTTACAGATTAAGGCCTTGGCTAGACTGAGAGCCTGTACCAGGGATCCCGTACAGATTAAGGCCTTGGCTAGACTGAGAGCCTATACCAGGGATCCCATACAGATTAAGGCCTTGGCTAGACTGAGAGCCTATACCAGGGATCCCGTACAGATTAAGGCCTTGGCTAGACTGAGAGCCTATACCAGGGATCCCGTACAGATTAAGACCTTGGCTAGACTGAGAGCCTATACCAGGGATCCCGTACAGATTAAGACCTTGGCTAGACTGAGAGCCTATACCAGGGATCCCGTACAGATTAAGGCCTTGGCTAGACTGAGAGCCTATACCAGGGATCCCGTACAGATTAAGGCCTTGGCTAGACTGAGAGCCTGTACCAGGGATCCCTTACAGATTAAGGCCTTGGCTAGATTGAGAGCCTATACCAGGGATCCCATACAGATTAAGGCCTTGGCTAGATTGAGAGCCTGTACCAGGGATCCCTTACAGATTAAGGCCTTGGCTAGACTGAGAGCCTATACCAGGGATCCCGTACAGATTAAGGCCTTGGCTAGACTGAGAGCCTGTACCAGGGATCCCTTACAGATTAAGGCCTTGGCTAGATTGAGAGCCTATACCAGGGATCCCTTACAGATTACGTCCTTGGCTAGACTGAGAGCCTGTACCAGGGATCCCTTACAGATTAAGGCCTTGGCTAGACTGAGAGCCTATACCAGGGATCCCGTACAGATTAAGGCCTTGGCTAGACTGAGAGCCTGTACCAGGGATCCCTTACAGATTAAGGCCTTGGCTAGATTGAGAGCCTATACCAGGGATCCCATACAGATTAAGGCCTTGGCTAGACTGAGAGCCTGTACCAGGGATCCCGTACAGATTAAGACCTTAGCTAGACTGAGAGCCTGTACCAGGGATCCCTTACAGATTAAGGCCTTGACTAGATTGAGAGCCTATACCAGGGATCCCATACAGATTAAGGCCTTGGCTAGACTGAGAGCCTGTACCAGGGATCCCGTACAGATTAAGGCCTTGGCTAGACTGAGAGCCTATACCAGGGATCCCTTACAGATTAAGGCCTTGGCTAGATTGAGAGCCTGTACCAGGGATCCCGTACAGATTAAGGCCTTGGCTAGACTGAGAGCCTGTACCAGGGAACCCGTACAGATTAAGGCCTTGGCTAGATTGAGAGCCTATACCAGGGATTCCTTACAGATTAAGGCCTTGGCTAGACTGAGAGCCTGTACCAGGGATCCCGTACAGATTAAGACCTTAGCTAGACTGAGAGCCTATACCAGGGATCCCTTACAGATTAAGGCCTTGGCTAGACTGAGAGCCTGTACCAGGGAACCCGTACAGATTAAGGCCTTGGCTAGACTGAGAGCCTATACCAGGGATCCCTTACAGATTAAGGCCTTGGCTAGACTGAGAGCCTGTACCAGGGATCCCGTACAGATTAAGGCCTTGGCTAGACTGAGAGCCTGTACCAGGGAACCCGTACAGATTAAGGCCTTGGCTAGATTGAGAGCCTATACCAGGGATCCCTTACAGATTAAGGCCTTGGCTAGACTGAGAGCCTGTACCAGGGATCCCGTACAGATTAAGGCCTTGGCTAGACTGAGAGCCTATACCAGGGATCCCTTACAGATTAAGGACACAACTTTAGTTCTGGTCTCTTATGAGAAGCAACTGGTTCAGTTCCCAGTGATTGTAGTAAAAGACTCGGCCCAAGCTGGAGGGGGTGAAATTGGTTGAGAGAGATTCATCTAGAGTGCTTCACCACTTTTCAATTGAGTAATGGCTGCCTGAGTGAAGTTCCAATTAAAGACCGTTAAGTCTTCCAGGAAGGTCTCAGGGACCATTAGAGGAGCTAAGGCCACCTTGCATGTTGACCATTTTTCTACAAGGCCTGCCCATGGGAAAGTGTTGAGGCAGAAATCAGAAGATTGGAAAGTGGAGGAATTATCGAGTCTGTCCAATTTGCGGAAATGGCGGCACTGGTCATACTGATTTTGAAAGCCGACCGGTCAGTTCATCTTTGTGGGGATTTTTAACAAATGGTAAACCACTTTTTGCAATTGGATACATTCCCAATCCCTTGGATAGAGGACTTTTATGCAAAGCTGGATGGGAGTGGGGGGGTGGGAAGTCCTTCTTGAAGCTGGGCATGAGCTACCCTTACTTGCAATTGAGTTTCGACAAAGATTCCCAGAAACATGCTGCAATTAATAGCCATATGGATTGTTACTAATATACAAAACTGCCATTTGGGATATCATCAACCTGTTCAATTTTTCAGGGGATGATGAAGAAAATGTTGCAAGATCGAGCTCCGGACATCATTTATTTAGATAATGTACTATTAACAGGCAAGACGAATAAGGAATACTTCGAGAACTTGGATGTGGTGTTTGGATGTTTTTTTCATCTGGGTTTATGCCTAAGAAAAGGAAAATATGTGTTCCAGGTCCCCTCAGTGACTTCATTGGGCTACAGAGTCGACAAGACCTGGTTAAACCCAGGGGAAGATAAAGTAAGGGTGAACAAAGTTGGCTGTGCTCCCACATGTGTACCAAAGCTCTGGTTATTTCTTGGCTGGTAAATTATGACAGAAAGTTTATTCATAACCTGCCTTCCATCCCGAAAGATTGGAGTCTAGAGCAAATTTTGTTAAAACTGGCTCAGCGATCACTGATATAGATATGCTGGTATCGACCTCCATCAGAGACATCATTTTGATTGGTTCTGATTTGATGTTGCTTAGTAATTTAATTGCTCCAACAAAATGTAGGTGGACCTTCCAGGGTATACACTCTCCTGAAAACTGACCTGAGTTTTCTTACTCTCTTTAGTTCTAGTAGGAGTCTTTTGCTGTCTCTAGTCCACATACTGGCAGCAACTAACACTGGCGTGCTGGCCTGAGGCTTGGTATTGTTTTAGGGTTTTGCTGTGGGCCGACCTAGAGTCCTTCTGTTCAGGGTATGTCCTGAGTGAGGCTATACAATTGCTTTCACTCTAATTGTGTTGCCCAAGCTCAGGTGGCCTAGTGAGGGTGTCCACTTCCATTGGAAAGCCCTGCAATCATATGCTCCATCTGCTGCATTTTGCAACGATACAGCCAGTTGTAGTGCCTGTCTGATCTCCAGTTGCACTTCAGCTATGAGGTGCTTTTGCACGGTTCCACCTGCAAATCAGTCTCTAAGTATCTCATTAAGGGTTAAACCAAAGTCGCATTCCCCTGCCAGTTGTTTAAACCTAGTCAAAAATCCCGACATGGATTCTTCTGGTTCAAATTGCCCAATAAAACCAACAGCATCTCAAAATTAGAGGAGGCTGTGAGTCATAATATTCTTTAATAAATCCATCAACTCATGAAAGGTTTTCGTATCTGGTGCCTCAGGGAAAGTTAGGTTCTAATAGCAGAAAAAGCTGTGGGTCCACAGGATGTCAGGAGAATTAATCATTGCTTTTCATGTGCCCCAACATCACTTGCCCAGAAATCATAACACATTCTTTCCTCACACTGAGCCCAGTCTTTCATGGTAGGATCGAACGAGTCAAGTTTCCCAAGAACAGCCCAATACCAGACATGCTTACCCCAACTCAAGGTGACTGTCGCAAGTGTATTTCTTCAAGAATGTGTTTTTTTGCCTGTCACCACTGAGATAATGGCACAGAGACCGGGATTCTGTCACCAAGTCACCCTTTCTTTACATGTGGAGAGCCCTTGACATTGATCCAGCTCCTTCAGAGTTCGCTCTCAGCGTAAACAGAACCCTTGACCTTCTTGTGTCTACCTGCTAAGCAGGGGTCCCTGATTCGAGTAGATTAAAGCCCCAAAGAGGGAACTCTTATTCTATGAGGTCCATACCTGGCAGACCTCATCAAAATCACTACACCTGTCATGGGATTTGAATTCAATAAAAGAAAATCAGAAATTAAGAGTCTAATGATATCCACGAATCCATTGTAAATTGCCAGGAAAAACCATCTGGTTCACTAATGTCGTTTTGGGAAGGAAACTGCTGTCCTTACCTGGTCGGACCTACATTTGACCGGATTGAGATAGGGTAGATAGAGGAAGGATGGTCCAGATGACTGGAATGAGATATGGGAGATGGAGGAAGGATGGTTCAGATGATCAGGATGAGATATGGGTAGATGGAGGAAGGATGGTCCAGATGACTGGGATGAGGTAGGGTAGATGGAGGAAGGTTAGTCTAGATGACCGGGATGAGATAGGGGAGATGGAGGAAGGATGATCCAGATGATCAGGATGAGATAGGGGAGATGGAGGAAGGGTGGTCCAGTTGACCGGGATGCGATAGGGTAGATGGAGGAAGGATGGTCCAGATGACTGGGATGAGATAGGGTAGATGGAGGAAGGATGATCCAGATGACTGGGATGAGATAAGGGATATGGAGGAAGGATGGTCCAGATGACCGGGATGAGACAGGGTAGATGGAGGAAGGATGGTCCAGATGACTGGGATGAGATAAGGGATATGGAGGAAGGATGGTCCAGATGACCGGGATGAGATATGGGAGATGGAGGAAGAATGGTCCAGGTGACCGGGATGTGATAGGGTAGATGGAGGAAGGATGGTCCAGATGTCCGGGATGAGATAGGGTAGATGGAGGAAGGATAGTATAGATGACTGGGATGAGAAAGGGGAAATGGAGAAAGGATGATCTAGATGATCAGGAGGAGATAGGGAAGATGGAGGAAGGACGATCTAGATGACTGGGATGAGATAGGAGAGATGGAGGAAGGATGGTCCAGATGACTGGAATGAGATAGGGGAGATGGCAGACGGATATTCTAGATGACTGGGATGAGGTAGGGGAGATGGAGGAAGGATGGTCCAGATGACCGGGATGAGGTAGGGGAAATGGAGGACGGATGGTCCAGATGACTGGGATGAGATAGGGGAGATGGAGGAAGGATGGTACAGATGACCGGGATGAGATAGGCGAGGTGGAGGAAGAATGGTACAGATGACTGGGATGAGATAGGATAGATGGAGGAAGGATGGTCTAGATGACCGGGATGAGATAGGGAAATGGAGGAAGGATGGTCTCGTTGACTGGGATGAGATTGGGGACATGGAGGAAGGATGTTCTATATGACCGGGATGAGAAAGGGTAGATGGAGGAAGGATGGTCTAGGTGACTGGGATGAGATATGGGAGATGAAGGAAGGATGGTCCAGATGATCAGGATGAGACAGGGTAGATGGAGGAAGGATGGTCCAGATAACTGAGATGAGATAGGGGAGATGGAGGAAGGATGGTCTAGATGATTAGGATGAGATATGGGAGATGGAGGAAGGATGGTCCAGATGACTGGGATGAGGTAGGGTAGATGGAGGAAGGGTGGTCCAGAAGATTAGGATGAGATAGGGTAGATGGAGGAAGGGTGGTCCAGATGACCGGGATGGGATAGGGGAGATGGAGGAAGGATGATCCAGATGATCAGGATGAGATAGGGTAGATGGAGGAAGGGTGGTCCAGAAGATCAGGATGAGATAGGGGAGATGGAGGAAGGGTGGTCCAGTTGACCGGGATGCGATAGGGTAGATGGAGGAAGGATGATCCAGATGACTGGGATGATACAGTTTAGATGGAGGAATGATGGTCCAGATGACTGGGATGAGATCGGGTAGATGGAGGAAGGATGGTCCAGGTAACCGGGATGAGACAGGGGAGATGGAGGAAGGATGGTCCAGATGACTGGGATGAGATAAGGGATCTGGAGGAAGGATGGTCCAGATGACCGGGATGAGACAGGGTAGATGGAGGAAGGATGGTCCAGATGATCAGTATGAGATAGGGTAGATTGAGGAAGGATGGTCCAGATGACCGGGATGAGATATGGGAGATGGAGGAAGGATGGTCCAGGTGACCGGGATGAGATAGGGTAGATGGAGGAAGGATAGTCTAGATAACTGGGATGAGATAGGGGAAATGGAGGAAGGATGATCTAGATGACCAGGAGGAGATAAGGGAGATGGAGGAAGGATGGTCCAGATGACTAAAATGAGGTAGAGGAGATGGAGGAAGGATGGGCCAGATGACCGGGATGAGATGGGGAGATGGCAGACGGATGGTCTAGATGACTGAGATGAGGTAGGGGAGATGGAGGAAGGATGGTCTAGATGACTGAGATGAGATAGGGGAGATGGAGGAAGGATGGTCCAGATGATTAGGATGAGATATGGGAGATGGAGGAAGGATGGTCCAGATGACTGGGATGAGGTAGGGTAGATGGAGGAAGGGTGGTCCAGAAGATCAGGATGAGATAGGGGAGATGGAGGAAGGATAGTCTAGATGACTGGGATGAGATAGGGGAAATGGAGGAAGGATGATCTAGATGATCAGGAGGAGATAAGGGAGATGGAGGAAGGATGGTCCAGATGACTGGGATGAGATTGGGGACATGGAGGAAGGATGTTCTATATGACTGGGATGAGATAGGGAGAAGGAGGAAGGATGGCCCAGATGACCGGGATGAGATAGGGTAGGTGAAGGAAGGATGGTCCAGATGACTCGGATGAGATAGGGAGATGGAGGAAGGATGGTCCAGATGACCGGGATGAGATAGGGGAAGTGGAGGATGGATGGTCCAGATGACTAGGGATGCGATGCGGGAGATGGAGGAAGGATGGTCTAGATGACCGGGATGCGGTAGGGGAGGTGGAGGAAGGATGGTCTAGATGACCGGGATGAGATAGAATAGATGGAGGAAGGATGTTCTAGATGATCAGGATGAGATAGGGGAGATGGAGGAAGGATGGTCCAGATGACCGGGATGCGGGAGGGGAGATGGAGGAAGGATGGTCCAGATGATCAGGATGAGATGGGATAGATGGAGGAAGGGTGGTCCAGATGACTGGGATGAGATAGGGACATGGAGGAAGGATGTTCTATATGACTGGGATGAGATAGGGTAGATGGGGGAAGGATGGTCCAGATGACCGGGATGAGATAGTCTAGATGGAGTAAGGATGGTCCAGATGACCGGGATGAGATAGGGAGATGGAGGAAGGATGGTCCAGATGACCGGGATGAGATAGTGTAGATGGAGGAAGGATGGTCCAGGTGACCGGGATGAGACAGGGTAGATGGAGGAAGGATGGTCAAGATGATCAGGAGGAGATACCGGAGATGGAGGAAGAATGATCTAGATGATCAGGATGAGATAGGGGAGATGGAGGAAGGATGGTCCAGATGACCGGGATGAGATAGGGGAGATGGCAGACAGATGGTCTAGATCACTGGGATGAAGTAGGGGAGATGGCGGAAGGATGATCTAGATGATCAGGATGAAATAGGGGAGATGGTGGAAGGATGGTCCAGATGATCAGGAGGAGATAGGGGAAATGGAGGAATGATGGTCCAGATGACCGGGATGAGGTAGGGGAGATGGAGGAAGGATGGTCGAGATGACTGGGATGAGATAGGGGAGATGGAGGAAGGATGGTCCAGATGATTAGGAGGAGATAGGGGAAATGGAGGAATGATGGTCCAGATGACTGGGATGAAGTAGGGGAGATGGAGGAAGGATGGTCCAGATGACCGGGATGAGTTAGGGGAGATGTAGGACGGATGGTCCAGATGATCCGGATGAGATAGGGTAAATGGAGGAAGGATGGTCCAGATGACTGGGATGAGATAGGGAGATGGAGGAAGGATGGTCCAGATGATTAGGATGAGATATGGGAGATGGAGGAAGGATGGTCCAGATGATCCGGATGAGATAGGGTAAATGGAGGAAGGATGGTCCAGGTGACCGGGATGAGACAGGGTAGATGGAGGAAGGATGGTCCAGATGACTGGAATGAGATAGGGGAGTTGGTGGAAGGATGGGCCAGATGACCGGGATGAGATAAGGGAGGTGGAGGAAGGATGGTCCAGATGACTGGGATGAGATTGGGGACATGTAGGAAGGATGTTCTGGATGATCAGGATGAGATAGGGGAGATGGAGGAAGGTTGATCCTGATGACCGGGATGCGGGAGGGGAGATGGAGGAAGGATGGTCCAGATGATTAGGATGAGATAGGATAGATGGAGGAAGGGTGGTCCAGATGACCGGGATGAGATAGGGAGATGGAGGAAGGATGGTCTAGATGACTGGGATGAGATAGGGAGATGGAGGAAGGGTGGTCCAGATGACCGGGATGAGATAGGGAGATGGAGGAAGGATGGTCCAGATGACTGGGAAGAGATAGGGTAGATGGAGGAAGGATGGTCCAGATGACTGGGATGAGATAGAGGAAATGGAGGAAGGATGGTACAGAATCCCGGGATGAGATAACGGAGATGGAGGAAGGGTGGTCCAGATGACCGGGATGAGGGAGGGGAGATGGAGGAAGGATGGTCCAGATGAGCGGGATGAGATATGGTAGATGGAGGAAGGGTGGTCCAGATGACCGGGATGAGTTAGGGTAGATGGAGGAAGGATGGTCTTGATGACCGGGATGAGATAGGGAGATGGAGGAAGGATGGTCCAGATGACTGGGATGAGATTGGGGAGATGGAGGAAGGATGGTCTAGATGACTGGGATGAGATAGGGTAGAGGGAGGAAGGATGGTCCAGATGACTGGGATGAGATTGGGTAGAGGGAGGAAGGATGGTCCAGATGACCGGGATGAGACAGGGTAGATGGAGGAAGGATGGTCCAGATGACCGCGATGAGATACGGGAGATGGAGGAAGGATGTTCCAGATGAGTAGGATGAGATATGGGAGATGGAGGAAGGATAGTCCGGATGATCAGGATGAGATAGGGTAGATGGAGGAAGGATGGTCCAGATGACCGGGATGAGATATGGTAGATGGAGGAAGGATGGTCCAGATGACCGGGATGAGATAGGGGAGATGGAGGAAATATGGTTTGGATGACCGGGGTGAGATAGGGGAGGTGGAGGAAGGATGGTCCAGATGACTGGGATGAGGTAGGGTAGATGGAGGAAGGGTGGTCCAGAAGATCAGGATGAGATAGGGGAGATGGAGGAAGGATGGTCCAGATGACTGGGATGAGATAGGGGAAATGGAGGAAGGATGATCTAGATGATCAGGAGGAGATAAGGGAGATAGAGGAAGGATGGTCTAGATGATCAGGAGGAGATAAGGGAGATGGAGGAAGGATGGTCCAGATGACTGGGATGAGATTGGGGACATGGAGGAAGGATGTTCTATATGACTGGGATGAGATAGGGAGAAGGAGGAAGGATGGCCCAGATGACCGGGATGAGGTAGGGTAGATGGAGGAAGGATGGTCCAGATGACCGGGATGAGATAGGGTTGGTGAAGGAAGGATGGTCCAGATGACTCGGATGAGATAGGGAGATGGAGGAAGGATGGTCCAGATGACCGGGATGAGATAGGGGAAGTGGAGGATGGATGGTCCAGATGACTAGGGATGCGATGTGCGGGAGATGGAGGAAGGATGGTCTAGATGACCGGGATGCGGTAGGGGAGGTGGAGGAAGGATGGTCTAGATGACCGGGATGAGATAGAATAGATGGAGGAAGGATGTTCTAGATGATCAGGATGAGATAGGGGAGATGGAGGAAGGATGGTCCAGATGACCGGGATGCGGGAGGGGAGATGGAGGAAGGATGGTCCAGATGATCAGGATGAGATGGGATAGATGGAGGAAGGGTGGTCCAGATGACTGGGATGAGATAGGGAGATGGAGTAAGGGTGGTCCAGATGACTGGGATGAGATTGGGGACATGGAGGAAGGATGTTCTATATGACTGGGATGAGATAGGGTAGATGGGGGAAGGATGGTCCAGATGACCGGGATGAGATAGTCTAGATGGAGTAAGGGTGGTCCAGATGACCGGGATGAGATAGGGAGATGGAGGAAGGATGGTCCAGATGACCGGGATGAGATAGTGTAGATGGAGGAAGGATGGTCCAGGTGACCGGGATGAGACAGGGTAGATGGAGGAAGGATGGTCAAGATGATCAGGAGGAGATACCGGAGATGGAGGAAGAATGATCTAGATGATCAGGATGAGATAGGGGAGATGGAGGAAGGATGGTCCAGATGACCGGGATGAGATAGGGGAGATGGCAGACGGATGGTCTAGATGACTGGGATGAAGTAGGGGAGATGGAGGAAGGATGATCTAGATGATCAGGATGAAATAGGGGAGATGGTGGAAGGATGGTCCAGATGATCAGGAGGAGATAGGGGAAATGGAGGAATGATGGTCCAGATGACCGGGATGAGGTAGGGGAGATGGAGGAAGGATGGTCGAGATGACTGGGATGAGATAGGGGAGATGGAGGAAGGATGGTCCAGATGATTAGGAGGAGATAGGGGAAATGGAGGAATGATGGTCCAGATGACTGGGATGAAGTAGGGGAGATGGAGGAAGGATGGTCCAGATGACCGGGATGAGTTAGGGGAGATGTAGGACGGATGGTCCAGATGATCCGGATGAGATAGGGTAAATGGAGGAAGGATGGTCCAGATGACTGGGATGAGATAGGGAGATGGAGGAAGGATGGTCCAGATGATTAGGATGAGATATGGGAGATGGAGGAAGGATGGTCCAGATGATCCGGATGAGATAGGGTAAATGGAGGAAGGATGGTCCAGGTGACCGGGATGAGACAGGGTAGATGGAGGAAGGATGGTCCAGATGATCAGGATGAGATAGGGGAGATGGAGGAAGGATGGTCCAGATGACTGGAATGAGATAGGGGAGTTGGTGGAAGGATGGGCCAGATGACCGGGATGAGATAAGGGAGGTGGAGGAAGGATGGTCTAGATGACCGGGATGAGATAGGATAGATGGACGAAGGATGTTCTAGATGATCAGGAGGAGATAGGGGAGATGGAGGAAGGATGGTCCAGATGACTGGGATGCGGGAGGGGAGATGGAGGAAGGATGGTCCAGATGATCAGGATGAGATAGGATAGATGGAGGAAGGGTGGTCCAGATTATCGGGTTGAGATAGGGAGATGGATTAAGGATGGTCTTCATGACCGGGATGAGATAGGGAGATGGAGGGAGGATGGTCCAGATGACTGGGATGAGATTGGGGACATGTAGGAAGGATGTTCTGGATGATCAGGATGAGATAGGGGAGATGGAGGAAGGTTGATCCTGATGACCGGGATGCGGGAGGGGAGATGGAGGAAGGATGGTCCAGATGATTAGGATGAGATAGGATAGATGGAGGAAGGGTGGTCCAGATGACCGGGATGAGATAGGGAGATGGAGGAAGGATGGTCTAGATGACTGGGATGAGATAGGGAGATGGAGGAAGGATGGTCCAGATGACTGGGATGAGATTGGGGACATGGAGGAAGGATGTTCTATATGACTGGGAAGAGATAGGGTAGATGGAGGAAGGATGGTCCAGATGACTGGGATGAGATAGGGGAGATGGAGGAAGGACGGTCCCACTGACTGGGATGAGGTAGGGGAGATGGAGGAAGGATGGTCCAGATGACTGGGATGAGATAGAGGAAATGGAGGAAGGATGGTACAGAATCCCGGGATGAGATAACGGAGATGGAGGAAGGGTGGTCCAGATGACCGGGATGAGGGAGGGGAGATGGAGGAAGGATGGTCCAGATGAGCGGGATGAGATATGGTAGATGGAGGAAGGGTGGTCCAGATGACCGGGATGAGTTAGGGTAGATGGAGGAAGGACGGTCTTGCTGACCGGGATGAGATAGGGAGATGGAGGAAGGATGGTCCAGATGACTGGGATGAGATTGGGGAGATGGAGGAAGGATGGTCTAGATGACTGGGATGAGATAGGGTAGAGGGAGGAAGGATGGTCCAGATGACTGGGATGAGATTGGGTAGAGGGAGGAAGGATGGTCCAGATGACCGGGATGAGACAGGGTAGATGGAGGAAGGATGGTCCAGATGAGTAGGATGAGATATGGGAGATGGAGGAAGGATAGTCCGGATGATCAGGATGAGATAGGGTAGATGGAGGAAGGATGGTCCAGATGACTGGGATGAGATTAGGGACATGGAGGAAGGATGTTCTATATGAATGGGATGTGATAGGGAGATGGAGGAAGGATGTTCCAGATGAGTAGGATGAGATATGGGAGATGGAGGAAGGATAGTCCGGATGATCAGGATGAGATAGGGAGATGGAGGAAGGATGGTCCAGATGACTGGGATGAGATTAGGGACATGGAGGAAGGATGTTCTATATGAATGGGATGTGATAGGGAGATGGAGGAAGGATGGCCCAGATGACCGTGATGAGATAGGGTAGATGGAGGAAGGATGGTCCAGATGACCGGGATGAGATAGGGGAGGTGGAGGAAGGATGGTCCAGATGATTGGGATGAGATAGGGAGATGGAGGAAGGATGGTCCAGATGACTGGGATGAGATAGGGTAGATGGAGGAAGGATGGTCCAGGTGACCGGGATGAGATAGGGTAGATGGAGGAAGGATAGTCTAGATGACTGGGATGAGATAGGGGAAATGGAGGAAGGATGATCTAGATGATCAGGAAGAGATAGGGAAGATGGAGGAAGGATGATCTAGATGACTGGGATGAGATAGGGGAGATGGAGGAAGGATGGTCCAGATGACTGGAATGAGATAGGGAAGATGAGGAAGGATGGGACAGATGACCGGGATGAGATAGGGGAGATGGCAGACGGATGGTCCAGATGACTGGGATGAAGTAGGGGAGATGGAGGAAGGATGGTTGAGATGACTGGGATGAGATAGGGTAGATGGAGGAAGGATGGTCTAGATGACCGGGATGAGATAGGGTAGATGGAGGAAGGATGGTCTAGGTGACTGGGATGAGGTATGGGAGATGGAGGAAGGATGATCCAGATGATCAGGATGAGACAGGGTAGATGGAGGAAGGATGGTCCAGATGACTGGGATGAGATAGGGGAGATGGAGGGAAGATGGTCCAGATGACTGGGATGAGATAGGGGAGATTTAGGAAGGATGGTCCAGATGATCAGGATGAGACAGGGTAGATGGAGGAAGGATGGTCCAGATGACCGGGATGAGATAGGGAGATGGAGGAAGGATGGTCCAGATGATTAAGATGAGATATGGGAGATGGAGGAAGGATGGTCCAGATGATCAGGATGAGATAGGGTAGGTGGAGGAAGGATGGTCCAGGTGACCGGGATGAGATAGGGTAGGTGGAGGAAGGATGGTCCAGATGACCGGGATGTGTTAGGGGTGGTGGAGGAAGGATGGTCTTGATGACCGGGATGAGATAGGGAGATGGAGGAAGGATGGTCCAGATGATCAGGATGAGATAGGGGAGATGGAGGAAGGATGGCCCAGATGACCGGGATGAGATAGGGGAGATGGAGGAAGGGTGGTCCAGAAGACCGGGGTGTGTTAGGGGTGGTGGAGGAAGGATGGTCTTGATGACCGGGATGAGATAGGGAGATGGAGGAAGGATGGCCCAGATGACCGGGATGAGATAGGGGAGATGGAGGAAATATGGTACAGATGACCGGGATGAGACAGGGTAGATGGAGGAAGGGTGGTCCAGAAGACCGGGATGTGTTAGGGGTGGTGGAGGAAGGATGGTCTTGATGACCGGGATGAGATAGGGAGATGGAGGAAGGATGGTCCAGATGACCGGGATGAGATAGGGTAGATGGAGGAAATATGGTACAGATGACCGGGGTGAGATAGGGGAGGTGGAGGAAGGATAGTCTAGATGACTGGGATGAGATAGGGGAAATGGAGGAAGGATGATCTAGATGATCAGGATGAGATAGGGGAGATTGAGGAAGGATGGTCCAGATGACCGGGATGAGATAGGGTAGATGGAGGAAGGATGGTCCAGATGACCGGGATGAGATAGGGGAGATGGAGGAAATATGGTACAGATGACCGGGGTGAGATAGGGGAGATGGAGGAAGGATAGTCTAGATGACTGGGATGAGATAGGGGAAATGGAGGAAGGATGATCTAGATGATCAGGATGAGATAGGGGAGGTGGAGGAAGGATGGTCCAGATGACCGGGATGAGGGAGGGGAGATGGAGGAAGGATGGTCCAGATGATCACGATGAGATAGGGGAGATGGAGGAAGGATGGTCCAGATGATCACAATGAGATAGGGGAGTTGGTGGAAGGATGGGCCAGATGACCGGGATGAGATAGGGGAGGTGGAGGAAGGATGGTCCAGATGATCACAATGAGATAGGGTAGATGGAGGAAGGGTGGTCCAGATGACTGGAATGAGATAGGGGAGTTGGTGGAAGGATGGGCCAGATGACCGGGATGAGATAGGGGAGGTGGAGGAAGGATGGTCTAGATGACCAGGATGAGATAGGATAGATGGACGAAGGATGTTCTAGATGATCAGGAGGAGATAGGGGAGATGGAAGAAGGATGGTCCAGATGACTGGGATGTGGGAGGGGAGATGGAGGAAGGATGGTCCAGATGATCAGGATGAGATAGGATAGATGGAGGAAGGGTGGTCCAGATGACCGGGTTGAGATAGGGAGATGGAGGAAGGATGGTCCAGATGACTGAGATGAGATTGGGGACATGTAGGAAGGATGTTCTGGATGATCAGGATGAGTTAGGGGAGATGGAGGAAGGATGGTCCAGATGACCGGGATGCGGGAGGGGAGATGGAGAAAGGATGGTCCAGATGATTAGGATGAGACAGGGTAGATGGAGGAAGGATGGTCCAGATGACTGGGATGAGATAGGGAGATGGAGGAAGGATGGTCCAGATGATTAGGATGAGATATGGGAGATGGAGGAAGGATGGTCCAGATGATCCGGATGAGATAGGGTAAATGGAGGAAGGATGGTCCAGGTGACCGGGATGAGACAGGGTAGATGGAGGAAGGATGGTCCAGATGATCAGGAGGAGATACCGGAGATGGAGGAAGAATGATCTAGATGATCAGGATGAGATAGGGGAGATGGAGGAAGGATGGTCCAGATGACTGGAATGAGATAGGGGAGATGGTGGAAGGATGGGCCAGATGACCGGGATGAGATAGAGGAGACGGCGGACGCATGGTCTAGATGACCGGGATGAGATAGGGAGATGGAGTAAGGGTGGTCCAGATGACTGGGATGAGATAGGGGAAATGGAGGAAGGATTATCTAGATGATCAGGATGAGATAAGGGAGGTGGAGGAAGGATGGTCCAGATGACCGGGATGAGGGAGGGGAGATGGAGGAAGGATGGTCCAGATGATCACGATGAGATAGGGGAGATGGAGGAAGGGTGGTCCAGATGACTGGAATGAGATAGGGGAGTTGGTGGAAGGATGGGCCAGATGACCGGAATGAGATAGGGAGATGGAGGGAGGATGGTCCAGATAACTGGGATGAGATTGGGGACATGTCGGAAGGATGTTCTGGATGATCAGGATGAGTTAGGGGAGATGGAGGAAGGATGGTCCAGATGACCGGGATGCGGGAGGGGAGATGGAGGAAGGATGGTCCAGATGATTAGGATGAGACAGGGTAGATGGAGGAAGGATGGTCCAGATGACTGGGATGAGATAGGGAGATGGAGGAAGCATGGTCCAGATGATTAGGATGAAATATGGGAGATGGAGGAAGGATGGTCCAGATGATCCGGATGAGATAGGGTAAATGGAGGAAGGATGGTCCAGGTGACCGGGATGAGACAGGGTAGATGGAGGATGGATGGTCCAGATGATCAGGAGGAGATACCGGAGATGGAGGAAGAATGATCTAGATGATCAGGATGAGATAGGGGAGATGGAGGAAGGATGGTCCAGATGACTGGAATGAGATAGGGGAGTTGGTGGAAGGATGGGCCAGATGACCGGGATGAGATAGGGGAGGTGGAGGATGGATGGTCTAGATGACCGGGATGAGATAGGATAGATGGACGAAGGATGTTCTAGATGATCAGGAGGAGATAGGGGATATGGAGGAAGGATGGTCCAGATGACTGGGATGTGGGAGGGGAGATGGAGGAAGGATGGTCCAGATGATCAGGATGAGATAGGATAGATGGAGGAAGGGTGGTCCAGATGACCGGGTTGAGATAGGGAGATGGATTAAGGATGGTCTTGATGACTGGGATGAGATAGGGAGATGGAGGAAGGATGGTCAAGATGACCGGGCTGAGATAGGGAGATGGAGGAAGGATGGTCTAGATGACTGGGATGAGATTGGGGACATAGAGGAAGGATGTTCTATATGACCGGGATGAGATAGGGAGATGGAGGAGGGATGGTCTAGATGACCGGGATGAGATAGGGAGATGGAGGAAGGGTGGTCCAGATGACTGGGATGAGATTGGGGAAATGGAGGAAGGATGGTCCAGATGACCGGGATGAGATAGGGAGATGGAGGAAAGATGGTCCAGATGACCGGGATGAGATAGGGTAGATGGAGGAAGGATAGTCTAGATGACTGGGATGAGATACGGGAAATGGAGGAAGGATGATCTAAATGATCAGGAGGAGATAGGGAAGATGGAGGAAGGATGGTCCAGATGACCGGGATGAGATAGTCTAGATGGAGTAAGGATGGTCCAGATGACCGGGATGAGATAGGGAGATGGAGGAAGGATGGTCCAGATGACCGGGATGAGATAGTGTAGATGGAGGAAGGATGGTCCAGGTGACCGGGATGAGACAGGGTAGATGGAGGAAGGATGGTCAAGATGATCAGGAGGAGATACCGGAGATGGAGGAAGAATGATCTAGATGACTGGGATGAAGTAGGGGAGATGGAGGAAGGATGGTCCACATGACCGGGATGAGATAGGGGAGATGGAGGAAGGATGATCTAGATGATCAGGATGAAATAGGGGAGATGGTGGAAGGATGGTCCAGATGATCAGGAGGAGATAGGGGAAATGGAGGAATGATGGTCCAGATGACCGGGATGAGGTAGGGGAGATGGAGGAAGGATGGTCGAGATGACTGGGATGAGATAGGGGAGATGGAGGAAGGATGGTCCAGATGATTAGGAGGAGATAGGGGAAATGGAGGAATGATGGTCCAGATGACTGGGATGAAGTAGGGGAGATGGAGGAAGGATGGTCCAGATGATCAGGAGGAGATACCGGAGATGGAGGAAGGATCATCTAGATGATCAGGATGAGAAAAGGGAGATGGAGGAAGGATGGTCCAGATGATCAGGATGAGACAGGGCAAATGGAGGAAGGATGGTCCAGATGACCGGGATGAGTTAGGGGAGATGGAGAAAAGATGGTCCAGATGACTGGGATGAGATAGGGGAGATGTAGGACGGATGGTCCAGATGATCAGGATGAGACAGGGTAGATGGAGGAAGGATGGTCCAGATGACTGGGATGAGATAGGGAGATGGAGGAAGGATGGTCCAGATGATTAGGATGAGATATGGGAGATGCAGGAAGGATGGTCCAGATGATCCGGATGAGATAGGGTAAATGGAGGAAGGATGGTCCAGGTGACCGGGATGAGACAGGGTAGATGGAGGAAGGATGGTCCAGATGATCGGGATGAGATAGGGGAGATGGAGGAAGGATGGTCCAGATGACTGGAATGAGATAGGGGAGTTGGTGGAAGGATGGTCTAGATGACCGGGATGAGATAGGATAGATGGACGAAGGATGTTCTAGATGATCAGGAGGAGATAGGGGAGATGGAGGAAGGATGGTCCAGATGACTGGAATGAGATAGGGGAGATGGTGGAAGGATGGGCCAGATGACTGGGATGAGGTACGGGAAATGGAGGAAGGATAGTCCAGATGACCGGGATGAGGTAGGGGAGGTGGAGGACGGATGGTCCAGATGACCGGGATGAGGTAGGGGAGATGGAGGAAGGATGGTCTCGATGACCGGGATCAGATAGGGGAGATGGAGGAAGGATGGTCTCGAAGACCGGGATCAGATAGGGGAGGTGGAGGAAGGATGGTCCAGATGACCGGGATGCGATGCGGGAGATGGAGGAAGGATGGTCTAGATGACCGGGATGCGGTAGGGGAGGTGGAGGAAGGATGGTCTAGATGACCGGGATGAGATAGGATAGATGGAGGAAGGATGTTCTAGACGATCAGGATGAGATAGGGGAGATGGAGGAAGGATGGTCCAGATGACCGGGATGCGGGAGTGGAGATGGAGGAAGGATAGTCCAGATGATCAGGATGAGATAGGTTAGATGGAGGAAGGGTGGTCCAGATGACTGGGATGAGATAGGGAGAAGGAGTAAGGATGGTCTTGATGACCGGGATGAGATAGGGAGATGGAGGAAGGATGGTCCAGATGACCGGGATGAGATAGGGTAGGTGGAGGAAGGATGGTCCAGATGACTGGGATGAGATAGGGAGATGGAGGAAGGATGGTCCAGATGACCGGGATGAGATAGGGGAGATGGAGGAAGGATGATCTAGATGATCAGGAGGAGATAGGGAAGATGAAGGAAGGATGATCTAGATGACTGGGATGAGATAGGGGAGATGGAGGAAGGATGGTCCAGATGACTGGGATGAGGTAGGGGAGATGGAGGAAGGATGGTCTCGATGACCGGGATGAGGTAGGGGAGGTGGAGGAAGGATGGTCCAGATGACCGGGATGAGGTAGGGGAGATGGAGGAAGGATGGTCTCGATGACCGGGATGAGATAGGGGAGATGGAGGAAGGATGGACCAGATGACCGGGATGAGGTAGGGGAGGTGGAGGAAGGATGGTCCAGATGACCAAGATGAGGTAGGGGAGATGGAGGAATGATGATCTAGATGATCAGGATGAAATAGGGGAGATGGAGTAAGGATGGTCCAGATGACTGGGATGAGATAGGGGAGATGGAGGAAGGATGGTCCAGATGACTGGAATGAGATAGGGGAGATAGAGGAAGGATGGTACAGATGACCGGGATGAGATAGGGAAGGTGGAGGAAGGATGTTACAGATGACTGGGATGAGATAGGGTAGATGGAGGAAGGATGGTCTAGGTGACTGGGATGAGATATGGGAGATGGAGGAAGGATGGTCCAGATGATCAGGATGAGACAGGGTAGATGGAGGAAGGATGGTCCAGATGACTGGGATGAGATAGGGTAGATGGAGGAAGGATGGTCTAGGTGACTGGGATGAGATATGGGAGATGGAGGAAGGATGGTCCAGATGATCAGGATGAGACAGGGTAGATGGAGGAAGGATGGTCCAGATGACTGGGATGAGATAGGGTAGATGGAGGAAGGATGGTCTAGATGACCAGGATGAGATAGGGAGATGGAGGAAGGATGGTCTAGTTGACTGGGATGAGATAGGGTAGATGGAGGAAGGATGGTCCAGATGACTGGGATGAGATAGGGTAGATGGAGGAAGGATGGTCTAGATGACCAGGATGAGATAGGGAGATGGAGGAAGGATGGTCTAGTTGACTGGGATGAGATTGCGGACATGGAGGAAGGATGTTCTATATGACCGGAATGAGATAGGGTAGATGGAGGAAGGATGGTCTAGGTGACTGGGATGAAATATGGGAGATAGAGGAAGGATGGTCCAGATGATCAGGTTGAGATAGGGTAGATGGAGAAAGGATGGTCCAGGTGACCGGGATGAGACAGGGTAGATGGAGGAAGGATGGTCCAGATGATCAGGAGGAGATACCGGAGATGGAGGAAGGATGACCTAGATGATCAGGATGAGATAGGGGAGATGGAGGAAGGATGGTCCAGATGACTGGAATGAGATAGGGGTGATGGTGGAAGGATGGACCAGATAACCGGGATGAGATAGGGAAGATGGTGGATGGATGGTCTAGATGACTGGGATGAGGTACGGGAAATGGAGGAAGGATAGTCCAGATGACCGGGATGAGTTAGGGGAGGTGGAGGACGGATGGTCCAGATGACCGGGATGAGGTAGGGGAAATGGAGGAAGGATGGTCTCGATGACCGGGATCAGATAGGGGAGATGGAGGAAGGATGGTCTAGATGACTGGGATGAGGTAGGGGAGATGGTGGAAGAATGGGCCAGATGACCGGGATTCGATGCGGGAGATGGAGGAAGGATGGTCGAGATGACCGGCATGCGGTAGGGGAGGTGGAGGAAGGATGGTCTAGATGTCCGGGATGAGATAGGATAGATGGAGGAAGGAGGTTCTAGATGATCAGGATGAGATAGGGGAGATGGAGGAAGGATTGTCCAGATGACCGGGATGAGATAGGGAGATGGAGGAAGGATGGACCAGGTGACTGGGATGAGGTAGGGGAGATGTAGGAAGGATGGTCTAGATGACTTTGATGAGATGGGGGAGATGGAGGAAGGATGGTCCAGATGAATGGGATGAGGTAGGGGAGATTGAGGAAGGATGGTCTAGATGACTGGGATGAGATAGGGTAGAGGGAGGAAGGATTGTCCAGATGACTGGAATGAGGTAGGGGAGATGGAGGAAGGATGGTCCAGATGACCGAGATAAAATAGGGGTGATGGAGGACGGATGGTCTTGATGACTGGGATGAGGTAGGGGAGATGGAGGTAGGATGATCCAGATGACTGGTATGCGGTAGGGGAGGTGGAGGAAGGATTGTCCAGATGACTGGGATGAGATAGGGGAGATGGAGGAAGGATGGTCTCGATGACTGGGATGAGATAGGGTAGATGGAGGAAGGATAGTCCAGATGACTGGAATGAGGTAGGGGAAATGGAGGAAGGATGGTCCAGATGACTGGGATGAGGTAGGGGAGATGGAGGAAGGATGGTCTAGATGACTGGGATGAAGTAGGGGAGATGGAGGACGGATGGTCCAGATGACTGGGATGAGGTAGGGTCGATGGAGGAAGGATGGTCCAGAGGACCGGGATGAAATAGGGTGATGGAGGATGGATGGTCTAGATGACTGGGATGAGGTAGGGGAGATGGAGGAAAGATGATCCAGATGTCTGGGATGAGATAGTGGAGATGGAGGAAGGATGGTCCAGAAGATCGGGATGAAATAGGGGTGATGGAGGATGGATGGTCTAGATGACTGGGATGTGGTAGGGGAGATGGAGGAAGGATGAGCTAGATGACCGTATTGCGATAGGGGAGGTGGAGGAAGGATGGTTTAGATGACCGGGATGAGATAGGGGAGATGGTGGAAGGATATTCTAGATTATCAGGATGAGATAGGGGAGATGGAGGAAGGGTGGCCCAGATGACCGGGACGCGGGAGGGGAGATGAAGGAAGGATGGTCCAGATGATCAGGATGAGATAGGGTAGATGGAGGAAGGATGGTCCAGATGACTGGGATGCGGGAGGGGAGATGGTGGAAGGATGGTCCAGATGATCAGGATGAGATAGGGTAGATGGAGGAAGGATGGTCTAGATGAACGGGATGAGATTGGGGACATGGAGGAAGGATGTTCTATATGAGTGGGATGACATAGGGTAGATGGAGGAAGGATGGTCTAGATGACTGGGATGAGATAGGGGAGATGGAGGAAGGATGTTCCAGATGACTGGGATGAGGTAGGGGAGATGGAGGAAGGATGGTCTAGATGACTGGGATGAGATTGGGGACAGGGAGGAAGGATGTTCTATATGACTGGGATGAGATAGGGTAGATGGAGAAAGGTTGGTCTAGATGACTGGGATGAAATAGGTGAGATGGAAGAAGGATAGTCTAGATGACTGGGATGAGGTAGGGGAGATGGAGGAAGGATGGTCTAGACGACTGGGATGAGATAGGGTAGATGGAGGAAGGATAGTCCAGATGACTAGAATGAGGTAGGGGAGATGGAGGAAGGATGGTCTAGATGATCAGGATGAAATAGGGGAGATGGAGGAAGGATGGTCCAGATGATCAGGATGAGATAGGGGAGATGGAGGAAGGATGGTCCAGATGACTGGGATGAGGTAGGGGAGATGGCAGAAGTATGGTCCAGATGACTTGGATGAGGTAGGGGAGATGGAGGAAGGATGGTCCAGATGACTGGGATGAGGTAGGGTAGATGGAGGAAGGATGGTCTAGATGATCAGGATGAGATAGGGGAGATGGAGGAAGGATGGTCTAGATGACCGGGATGAGATAGGGGAGATGGAGGAAGGATGGTCTAGATGACCGGGATGAGATAGGGGAGATGGAGGACGGATGGTCTAGATGACTGGGATGAGGTAGGGGAGATGGAGGAAGGATGATCCAGATGTCTGGGATGAGATAGGGGAGATGGAGGAAGGATGGTCCAGATGACCGGGATGAGATAGGGGAGATGGAGGAAGGATGGTCCAGATGATCAGGATGAGATAGGGGAGATGGAGGAAGGATGGTCCAGATGACTGGGATGAGGTAGGGGAGATGGCGGAAGTATGGTCCAGATGACTTGGATGAGGTAGGGGAGATGGAGGAAGGATGGTCCAGATGACTGGGATGAGGTAGGGTAGATGGAGGAAGGATGGTCTAGATGATCAGGATGAGATAGGGGAGATGGAGGAAGGATGGTCTAGATGACCGGGATGAGATAGGGGAGATGGAGGAAGGATGGTCTAGATGACCGGGATGAGATAGGGGAGATGGAGGACGGATGGTCTAGATGACTGGGATGAGGTAGGGGAGATGGAGGAAGGATGATCCAGATGACTGGGATGAGATAGGGTCGATGGAGGAAGGATGGTCCAGAGGACCGGGATGAAATAGGGGTGATGGAGGATGGATGGTCTAGATGACTGGGATGAGGTAGGGGAGATGGAGGAAGGATGATCCAGATGTCTGGGATGAGATAGGGGAGATGGAGGAAGGATGGTCCAGATGACCGTGATGAGATAGGGGAGATGGAGGAAGGATGGTCTAGATGACTGGGATGAGGTAGGGGAGATGGAGGAAGTATAGTCTAGATGACTGGGATGAGATAGGTTAGATGGAGGAAGGATGGTCCACATGACTGGAATGAGGTAGGGGAGATGGAGGACGGATGGTCCAGATGACTGGGATGAGGTAGGGTCGATGGAGGAAGGATGGTCCAGAGGACCGGGATGAAATAGGGGTGATGGAGGATGGATGGTCTAGATGACTGGGATGAGGTAGGGGAGATGGAGGAAGGATGATCCAGATGACCGGGATGAGATAGGGGAGATGGAGGAAGGATGGTCTCGATGACCGGGATGAGGTAGCGGAGATGGAGGAAGGATGATCTAGATGACCGGTATGCGATAGGGGAGATGGAGGAAGGATGGTTTAGATGACCGGGACGAGATAGGGGAGATGGTGGTAGGATGTTCTAGATTATCAGGATGAGATAGGGGAGATGGAGGAAGGGTGGCCCAGATAACCGGGACGCGGGAGGAGAGATGAAGGAAGGATGGTCCAAATGATCAGGATGAGATAGGGTAGATGGAGGAAGGATGGTCCAGATGACTGGGTTGCGGGAGGGGAGATGGTGGAAGGATGGTCCAGATGATCAGGATGAGATAGGGTAGATGGAGGAAGGATGGTCTAGATGACCGGGATGAGATAGGGGACATGGAGGAAGGATGTTCTATATGAGTGGGAGACATAGGGTAGATGGAGAAAGGTTCGTCTAGATGGCTGGGATGAGATGGGGAGATGGAGGAAGGAGGGTCTAGATGACTGGGATGAGGTAGGGGAGATGGAGGAAGGATGGTCCAGATGACCGGGATGAGGTAGGGGAGATGGAGGACGGATGGTCTAGATGACTGGGATGAAGTAGGGGAGATGGAGGAAGGATGGTCCAGATGACTGGGATGAGGTAGGGGAGATGGAGGAAGGATGGTCCAGATGACCGGGATGAGGTAGGGGAGATGGAGGAAGGATGGTCCAGATGACTGGGATGAGATAGGGTAGATGGAGGAAGGATTGTCCAGATGACTGGAATGAGGTAGGGGAAATGGAGGAAGGATGGTCCAGATGACTGGGATGAGGTAGGGGAGATGGAGGAAGGATGGTCCAGATGATCAGGATTAGATAGGGGAGATGGAGGAAGGATGGTCCAGATGACTGGGATGAGGTAGGGTCGATGGAGGAAGGATGGTCCACATGACTGGAATGAGGTAGGGGAGATGGAGGACGGATGGTCTAGATGACTGGGATGAGATAGGGGAGATGGAGGAAGGATGGCCCAGATGTCCAGGATGAGATAGGGGAGATGGAGGATGGATGGTCCAGATGACTGGGATGAGATAGGGGAGATGGAGGAAGGATGGCCCAGATATCCAGGATGAGATAGGGGAGATGGAGGAAGGATGTTCTAGATGACTGGGATGAGACAGGGGAGATGGAGGAAGGATGGCCCAGATGTTCAGGATGAGATAGGGGAGATGGAGGACGGATGGTCTAGATGACTGGAATGAGACAGGGGAGATGGAGGAAGGATGGCCCAGATGTCCAGGATGAGATAGGGGAGATGGAGGAAGGATGTTCTAGATGACTGGGAGTCCAGAATCACAGGTCACAATCTAAGGATACAGGTTAGACCATTTTTCACTGACATGAGGAGAGTGGTGAACCTATGGAATTATCAGCTAGAGAAAGCAGATAAAGAGGCTTAAGGTGAGATAGAAAGATTTAAAAGGGTTTTGAGAAGATTTGTAGCTTAGGTTGAGGCTCTGGATGTAGGTTTGCTCACTGAGCTGGAAGGTTCATTTCCAGACGTTACGTCACCATACTAAATAACATCTTCTGTGGCCCTTTGGGTGATACACTGCTGATAATTCCTGTTTTCTATTTATATGTCTGAGTTTCTTTGGATCGGTGATGTCATTTCCTGTGGTGCTGTCATTTCCTGTTCTTTTTTCTCAGGGGTGTGGGACATGGGGTCTAACTCAATGTGTTTGTTGACAGATCCGTTTGGTATGCCATGCTTCTAGGAATTCTCGTGCATGTCTCTGTTTGGCTTGTCCTAGGGTGGATGTGCTGTCCCAGTCGAAGTGGTGTCTTCCTTATCTGTATGTAAGGATACTAGTGAGAGAGGGTCATGTCGTTTCATGGCTAGTTGGTGTTCATGTATCCTAGTGGCTAGTTTTCTGCCTGTTTGTCCAATGTAGTGTTTGTTAGTTATTGCATGGTATTTTGTAAATGACACTAGTTTTGCTTGTTGTCTGTATAGGGTCTTTCAAGTGCATTCGCTGCTGTTTTAATGTGTTGGTGGGTTTGTGGGCCTTCATGATGCCAAGGGGTCTGAGTAGTCTGCCAGTCGTTTCCGAGATAACTTTGATGTAGTGGAAAGTGGCTAGGGTTTCTGGATATGTTTTGTCTGCTTGTTTGGGTTTGTTGCTGAGAAATCGGTGGACTGTGTTCATTGGGTACCCGTTCTTTTTTAATACACAGTGGTCTGAATACCAAGTACCAAATACTAGATTTATATAGGGATCTGGTGGGCATGGACGAGTTGGACTGAAGGATCTGTTTCCATGCTGAATAAACCGATGACTCTAAGACTCTAAGTCAATGAGCAGCTTGCTTGGTTTTGCTGACATTGATACAGAGATTGATACACCCTGCTGCTCAGCAGCCAATCTCTCTCCTGCATTCCACCTTGACATTGTGTGTGTGGATGTGCTGCCAATCAAATGGCCTGATTGGACCTGGATGGTGTCGAGCTTCTTCAATATTGATAGAGCTGTGGGGAGAGTGATAGCTCTTGACATTAAGGCCTTCTTTCACCAAGTATGACATCAAGAAGTCCTAGCAAAACTGGAATCAAAGGAAATCGGGGCAAACTCTCCACTGATTGGAATCATGAGTTTAAAAATGTGGTGCCTGAAACGTCGATTCTCCTGCTCCTTGGATGCTGCCTGGCCTGCTGTGTTTTTCCAGCACCACATTTTTCAACTCTGGTCTCCAGCATCTGCAGTCCTCACTTTCTCCTGATTGGAGTCATACCAGGCACATTGGAACATGTAGTTGTTAGAGGTCAATCACCTCAGCTCCAGGTCATCTCAACAGGAGTTTCTCAGGCCAGTATCCTCAGCCCAAACATCTTTAGTTGCTTCCTCCTATCCCTTCCCTCCATCTTAAAGTCAAAGGAGGGATGTTCGCCAATAATTACACAATGTTCAGCATCTTTCACAATTCCTCAGATAATTAAATATTCCTGTTCAAATGCAACAAGACCTGGACAATAGGCTTGGGCTGACAAATGGCAAATAACATTTGTGCCACAAATGCCAGACAATGACCATCCCTGATAAGAGACACTGTGCTGAGTATTACACAAGTGGTGCTTTTGGGGAGAAGGTGTATTTTGGGGTACTCTTTGGGGGGGGGGGGGGGGGGGTGCATTGTGATTAATGGAATCATACTTTGTGTTTCACAATCTTTGCATTTTGTTATAATAAGGTGGTTTGGTTCATTCTATATAGTCTTCATCTCATTTATTCATAAACTTTTGTTTTATTGTTAAACCAAAATCAACAGCTTATGTTTCAAGCCTGTATTCGGTCTCAGTTCTGACTTCTCTGGTAATAACATCAACTCAAATCATCACAGCTCGGTTGAAAGCTTGACATAATTCTAAAGGTGCAGTGCCAGCACGGCACGGGAGGCAAGCCAATCATCTCACCTGGTTTAACATGATAATATAATGACCCAATTCTCACCATCCCTCCGACTCCACTTAGAAATGTATCCAAGAGGCTGACAGAAAGGGAAGTGATTAATTTCATACCCCTCTATTATTACAGGTTCTGTCACATGCCTGTACTCCAAACAACGATACATCCTGGCATTTATGATCAAAACACACCTGTGAAAATAAAACAATGTTCTCATCATTGTATTGCTGTCATTCAATTTCAAAAATGACCCTGTCAGAATCCACGACATTTAACTGCAAGATCTTTGCACTTTCCCATATTATACTTAATGGACTAATTGTTCCGCCCATTTAATTAATCAGTTGTTATGGCCTCTTCACAACTCACATTTTCATATCATCTTTATGTCATTAGAAAATTTAACAACTACATATTTTAATCAATTATTAGTGGACATAGGTTGAAGGTAAAAAGGGGTGAGTTTAAAGGAGATGTGAGAGGCAAATGTTTTCCACTGAGGATGGTTAGTGCCTGGAATGTGCTGCCAGAGGAGCTGGTGGAAGCAGAAACAGTAGCAATGTTTAAAAGGAATCTTAACAGATACCATGAATAGGCAGGGAATAGAGGGATATGGAGCGTGTCAAGGTTTTAGTTTAGAAAGGCTTCATGTGTCAGGGCAAGCTTGGCAGGGCATAGGGTCTGTTCCTGTTACTTTGGCCCTTCATCCAAATTTGATATAGATTGCAAATAGTTTCTACAACAGTTGATCTTTCTGATCGTTTGCTGCTTTCTGTCTCTCCAACTTTGTACATAGTGTGATCTCCCCGATTTCCAATCTGTGAGATTTATTCCAGAATCCAGCAAATTTTGGAAGATCCTTAAATGTAAGCTTCCAGGATCTGAGAGTTTATCGGCCATTATCTAAGATTGTATTGCCAGTACTGTTTCCCAGTGATTTTGATTATTTTATCCTCTTTTAGCTCTTTCTTTTTCAGTACATTTGGGATGTTTTTCTTGCCTTCATTGACCATGCCAAATTGCCTTGAGAAGGTGGTGGTGAGCTGCTGCCTTATGTTGACACAGTCCTTGAAATGTAGGGACACCCACAATGCTCTCAGGAAGGGAGTTCCAGATTCTCACTCAGCGACACTGAGGGAACGGTATTATAATTCTAAGTGAGGAGAGTGAGTGAGTTGAAGGGAAACTTCCAGGCTGTGGGGTTCCAACAGAGAGAGAGAGAGAGAGAAAATATGTTTGTGTGTGTGCGCACGTGTGTGTGTGTTAGTGGTGGAGGGAGGGGATGCTTGTGGATGTGGTGCCAATTGAGTGAGCTGCTTTGTCCTGGATGGTGTCAAGCTTCTTGAGTGTTGTTGCAGCTGCACCATCCAGGCAAGTGGGGAGTATTCCATCACACTCCTGACTTGTGTCTTGTAGATGGTGGACAGGTTGTGGGAGTCAGGAGGTGAATTATTTGCTGCAATATTTCTAATCTCTGACTGCTCTTGTAGACATTGCATTTAATGTGGCAAGTGCAGTTCAGTTTCTGGTCAATTGTCACCCTCAGGATATTGAAATTGGAAGTTTCACTGAATGTCAAAGCACGAAGGTTAGATGATTGCTTATTGAAGATGGTTAATGCATGACATTTGTCTGGTATGAATATTACTTTTCACATTTCAGCCTAAGCGTGAATGCAGTCCTGGTCTTGCTCCATTTGGACATGATTGGTATCTGATGAGTTGTGAATAATACTAAATGTTGTGCAATTATTGGTGAACTTTCCCATCTCTGCAAAACAAATGTTTCCTTCTGCAAATCAATTACACTACATCTAATAGTTCCCTTTTATCAACCCTGCTTGTTATGTCTTGAAGGATCTCTAGCAAACTCATCAAACATGATTTTCCTTTCACAGAATCATGTTACCTCTGTTTGGTTGTAATAAGCTTTTCTATATGTCCTGCTATTTCTTCCTTAATGATGAACTCCAACGTTCTACAATAATCTGCAAACAATCAGGAAAGAGGTCACATGGACTGAGAGACAGCCCAAGTTCGTATGCAGTTCAGGGAATTTGGAGACAGGGTAGGAATTTGGTGCAAGGGAAAGAGATGCTTTTTGCTTGCTCTTTTTGGCTGACTGTAATTTTACATTTAAAGGATTAGGGCCCGGCACAAAAAAATGTGGCATCACAGATAAACCATAAGTTCATCAGTTAGTGATAACCACTAATTTGACTATCTGTTATAGGTTACTTTCAGATTCAAAGTAAGTAGGGGAAATATTGACAAGTTACAAACTAAAGACTGGAAGGACATTTTAAAAAACCTTTGACTAACAAAGCCACCACATCATCCCATTTTCTATTTTGTCTACCCTCCACAAAGACTGATCACTCCTGGGTGTTCAAATCCAGCTTTGGTCATCATGCAGTCATACCTCCGCAACTGCAATTAGCTCCTATCTGTTTATAACTATGTTTGCTGTTAAGTTGGCTAACTTCTGTGAATAATCTGTGCAGTTGTATCCTTCGGGTTGACTTTTCATCATTTTCCTTTCTTGTTTGTACTCTAGCCCCTATTCCAACTAGCCCTGTTTCGTCTGCCTTCTATTTCTCTTTCTACTTTGCTATCTTTTCCTTCCATCTTTGATTCCACACACACTTGTTTACTCATTCATATTCATATCTCATTCAGAAGCTCCTCCCCTGTACTAGCAAATGACTCCTCTAATGGAGTGTAACTACTCCAACTCTTGCAATCTTCTTTTCCGTTATTATTTAGATGACCCTTATATTTCATCTTCTTCCTCTTAGTGTTTTTTTTAGTTATCCTATTTACCCTATCTATGCCCCTTATGGTGTTAAAAACCTCTATAATGTAACCCCTCAGCCTCTGACGCACCAGGGAAAACAGCCTCAGCCTATTCAGCCTCTCATAGAGTCATAGCGTATGGAAACAGACCCTTCGGTCCAAGCAATCCATGCCAAACATAATCTCAAACTAAACTAGTCCTACCTGCCTGCTCCTGGCCTATATACCTGCAAACTTTTCCTATTCATCTACTTATATCAGTGTCTTTTATACATTGTGACTGTGCCCACATCCCCCACTTCCTCAGGAAATTCACTGCACATGTGAAACACCCTCTGTGTGGAAAACATTTGCCCCTCCTATCTTTTTAAATCTCTTTCCTCTCACCTTAAAAATTTGCCCCACGACTTGAAATCCCAGGGAAAAGACACCCACCGTTTACCCTATCTACACCCACCATGGCTTTTTAACCTCTACAAGATCTTGTCTCAACTCCCTATGCTCTAGCGAAAAAAAGTCCCAGCCTATTCAGTCTTTCTTTATAACTCAAACCTTCCATACCTGCCAACATCCTGGTAAATCTCTTCTGAACCCTCTTCAGCTTAATAATATACTTCCTATAACATGGTGACCAGAACTGCACACAGTTCTCCAAAAGAGGCCTCACCAATGTCCTGTACAACCTCAACATAACCTCCCAACTCCTACACTCAAAGGAATGAGCAGTGAAGGCAAGCGTGCTAAATGTCTTTTTGACCGTTCTGTCTGTACGTGACACAAACTTCAAAGAATTATCGATATGAACCCCTTGGACCCACTCCTTGCTTTCCGATCTCTTGTGAACACACTGGACCAAGTTAATATTCAGCTTTTTCCTTCCTTTTTTGCCACACTCTCATATTTCCACATGGCTATCTGTGCCTGTCTGTTACCAAACTTAATTTCCATACCTCATGCATTCACATATAGTATACTGTATTCTTGTGTGATTTCATCCTTCGGTATGGTGTATTAGATTCCAGATGAAAAAACAGCTCACTATAGAGGCTGTTGGAACGTACGCACGAGAACAATCATGCAATTATCTGAGTCAGTACGACAGATACCAGATGGCGAACAATTGCATTTAGATACAAATAAACCAAAATATTGATTAATCCTGTCACATGATCATAAGAATTAGGAGCAGGAGTAAGGCCAAAAGACTCCTTGAGGCCGTCCACTACCCAATGTCAAGTCTGATAAATTTATTGCTGCAAAGTTGCTTCTCCACTGATCTCCAATAATCTTTGATCTAGTTTTTCCACAAGCAATTGTTGATGATTACAGCTACATTTTTATTAATTAGTTATTGACCTGCCTATGTTATTGTACGTCACAACACTACAACCATCTCTGTGGCTTGTCACAGGGATGACATCTGCCTATGGGTGTCTCGGTGGCTCAGTGGTTAGCACTGCTGCCTCACAGCGCCAGGGACTCAGATTCAATTCCAACCTTGGGTGACAGTCTGTGTGGAGTTTGCACATTCTCCCCGTGCCTGTGTGAGTTTCCTCCCATAGTCCAAAGATGTGCAGGTTCGGTGGATTAGCCATAGGAAATGCAGGGTCATAGGAACAGGGTATAGGTGGCTCTGGCTGGGATGCTCTTTCAGAGAGTTGGTGTGGACTCATTGGGTCAAATGGTTTGTTTCTATACTTGTAGGGCTTTTATGATCTATGGTGCAAGTTCCTAAAAATAGAAACGAGATTAGGCCATTTGGCCCCTTAAGATTGCTATGCCATTTAATATAGAGGTGGCGATGGCCCAATGGTATTATTGCTGGATTGATAATCTACTGACCCAATTAATGTATTAGGAACGAGGGTTCAAATCCTGTTATGGCAGGTGGTGGAATTTAAATTTGGTAAAAATCTGGAATGGTGACCGTGAATTAATTGTCAGAAAAACCCATCTGGTTCAGTAATGTCCTTTAGGGAAGGAAATCTGCCATCCTTACCTGGTCTGGCCTACATGTGACTCCAGACCCATAGCCATGTGGTTGACTCCCAATTGCCCTCTGGGCAATTCGGGATAGGCAACAAATACTGTCCTAGCCAGTCACGCCGCATACAATGACAGAATTTTAAAAAAATGATCAAACATTCCTCACATCCACTTTCTGACAATTTCCTCTCCTTACAACTCAAACCCTCCAACCCTGGCAACATCTTTGTAAATCTTTTCAGAATCCCATCAAGTTTCACAATATCCTTCTTATACCAAGGAAGCTAGAATTAACACAGTATTCCAAAAGTAGCCTAACCAATGTCCTGTACAGCCACAACACGACCTCCCAATGCCTGTACTCAATACTCTGACCAATAAAGGCAAGCATACCAAACGCCTTCTTCACTGTCCTACCTACCAGCAACTCCACTTTTGCTAAACTATGAACCTGCACTTCATCAACACTCCCCAGAACCTTACCATTAAGTGTATAAGTCCTGCTTTGATTTGCTGTTCCAAAATGCAGCACCTCACATTTATCGAAACTAAACTCCATCAGCCACTCCTTGGCATACTGACCCATCTGATCAAGATCCTGTTGAGATAATCTTCTTCGCTTCCACTACACCTCCAATTTTGGCATCATCTGCAAACTTACTAACCATACCTCCTTTGTTCACATCCAAATCATTTATATAAATGCCATGCTAAAATCCATGTAAACGACATACGCTGCTGTACTCTCAATGATCACCATTGTCACCTCCTTGACAAATTTAATCGAGTTAGTAAGACATAACCTGCCTTGCACAAAGTTATGCTGACTGTCCCAAATTAGGCCATGCATTTCCAAATGTGTATAAACCTTATCCCTAAGAATTCTCTCCAATGGTTTCCCAACTGCCGATGTGAGACTCACTGGTCTATATATTCCTGGATTATCCCTATTTTCCTTCTTGAACAGAGGAATATTACCTACTCGCCAGCCCTCCAGGACCTCTCCCGTAGCCAGCGAGGATTCAAAGGACTTGGTCAATGTGCCAGCAATCTCCTCTCTTGCCTCTTTCAATAACCTGGAGTAGATACCATCAGGGTCTGGCGACTTATCCACCCTAATGTTTTTTTTAAAAGACCCAACACTACTTCTTTCTGGATCTCAAAATGCCCCAGCATATTAGCATGCTCCACACAAATCTCACTGTTCTCCAAATCCTTCTCCTGAGTGAAGACCGACACAAAGCACTCATTTAGGAAATCACTTACATCCTCTACCTCCAAGCACAAGTTTTATCCTGGGGTGGTCATACCTTCTCCCTAGTTGCCCTTTTGTTTTAAATGTATGTACAGAATGCCTTGTGATTCTCTTCAACCATGCTTGCCAAGGTCATTTTATGGCCCCTTCTCGCTCTCCTAATTCCCTGCTTGAGTTCTTTCCTGCTTTCTTTATATTCCTCACAGACCCTGTCTGATTTTAACCTCCTAAACCTTACGTACGCTTCTTTTTCCCTTTTGATTAAATTCCCAACCCCGCTCATTATCCAAGGTCCCATACCTTGCCATTCGTGTCCTTCCTCCTTACTGGAACATGCTGGTCCTGAGCTCTCATCATTAGGTCTTTAAACAATTCCCACATGTCAAATGTGGACTTGCCCGATAACAGCTCCTCCCAATTAACATTCCCTAGTTCCTGCTTAATACTGACATCAGTTGCCCTCCCCCAATTTTGTACCTTCCCGCATAGTCCTGACATATCCTTATTCATAGCTACCTTGAAACATAAGAAGTTATGATCACTGTTTCCAAAATGGCTTCCTACTGAAAAGTCAGTCATCTGGCCAGGCTCATTAGGCAGTACAAGGTCCAGTGTGGCCCCCTCTCTAACTGGACTATCCACGTACTGTTTTAAGAAACCCTCTTGGATGTACTTAGCAAATACTGCTCCACTTGAAACTCTTGCTCCAAGGGAGTCCCAGTCAATATTGAGGAAGTTAATGTCACCCACTATGACAACCCTGTTGTTATTGCAGCTTTCCATAAGCTGCTGACATACTTGTTCCACAATGTCTCAGTGGCTATTAAGGGCCTATAGTATAATCATTGAGTCATAGAGATGTACAGCATAGAAGCAGATGCTTCGGTCCAACCCGTCCATGCCGACCAGATATCCCAACACAATCTAGTCCCACCTGCCAGCACCCAGCCCTCCAAACCCTTCCTATTCATATACCCATCCAAATGCCTCTTAAATGTTGCAATTGTACCAGCCTCCACCACTTCTTTAGCAGCTCACTAATTTTCCCAGACGCACTCCGATGTCCAGTGACACACAAATTCAAACAGCGAAGGCAGTAACTGTGTAGGTACACTGTGGTGTCAGTTTCTTTCTCTCTCTGTCTCCTGCACTGACCTCATGCTGTGCTTCCTTTGTCTCTTCTCCCTTTTAAAACTGCTGTTGTTTTGACTTCTTTTTTCCAAAGTTCCAAAACAATGCGACAGCATATAAAACAGTAATTGCTGCTCCTGGAATTCGAGGAAATCACCGCCAGCACCTAAAATACCTCAAAAAAGGAGCAGCTCTTACAGCCAGAAATTTTTCCCGTCCTCCATCTTGGATTACCCAGAATCCAACCGTATGAGAGTGATTGCACACCTATCTTATTTTTGAGCTCTACCCATATTGCCTCAGTGGATGAACCCTCCAGTACTTCCTCTCTGAGCACAGCTGTAACATTCCCCCGATTAGTAATGCAACACTTCCACCTCTTCTACCTTCCGCTCTATCTCATCTAAAACAAGGAAACCCTGGAACATTGAGCAGCCAGTTCTGTCCCTCTCCAAACCAAGTCTCTGAAATAACCACAAAATCTTGGTCCCATGTACTGGTCCAGCCTAGCTTACCTATCATACTCCCTGCATTGAAACAAAAACACACCTCAGCCCATTTGTACCATTGTGTTCATTTACCTGTCTCTGCCTCTCCTTCCTTTCTGACTTACTAGTCCTAACATTTACCTTTACCTCAATTCCTCCACTTGGTGACCTGCTGCTCTGGTTCCCAGCCCCCACCACTCTAGTTAAAACCCTCCTGAGTTGCAGCAGCAAACCTCCCTAAACAAGGATATTGGTTCTGCTCCAGGTGAGGTACAACCTGTCCCTCATGGGTCACCCCTGCCCCAGAAGAGATCCCAATGATCTATGAACCTAAAACCCTGACCCCTGCACCAGCTCTTTCTTTCTGTTCCTTGCCTCACTAGCACATGGCATTTGAGATTACTCAAGGCAATTGAAGATATGTGGTGGTGGAGGGTTGTTTTTCAGACTGGAGGCCTGTGACCAGTGGAGTGCCACAAGGATCGGTGCTGGGTCCTTTACTTTTCGTCAGATATAGAAATGATTTGGATGTGAGCATGACAGGTATAGTTAGTAAATTTGCAGAGGACATCAAAATTGGAGATGTAGTGGACAGTGAAGAAGGTTCCTTCAGATTACAATGGGATCTTGATCAGATGGGCCAATGGGCTGAGGAGTGGCAGACGGAGTTTAATTTGGATAAATGCGAGGTGCTGCATTTTGGGAAAGCAAATCTTAGCAGGACTTATACACCTAATGGTAAGGTCCTAGGGAGTGTTGCTGAACAAAGAGACCTTGGAGTGCAGGTTCATAGCTCCTTGAAAGTGGAGTCACAGGTAGATAGGATAGTGAAGAAGGTGTTTGGTATGCTTTCCTTTATTGGTCAGAGTATTGAGTACAGGAGTTGGGAGGTCATGTTGCAGCTGTACAGGACATGGGTTAGGCCACTGTTGGAATATTGTGTGCAATTCTGGTCTCCCTCCTATTGGAAGAATGTTGCGAAACTTGAAAGGATTCAGAAAAGATTTACAAGGCTGTTGCCAGGGTTGGAGGATTGGAGCGTCAGAGGCTAAGGCGTGACCTTATAGAGGTTTATAAAATCATGAGGGGCATGGATAGGGTAAATAGAGAAAGTCTTTTCCCTGGGGTGGAGGACATAGAGGGCATAGGTTTAGGGTGAGAGGGGAAAGATATAAAAGAGACCTAAGGGGCAACTTTTTTATGCAGGGGGTGTTATGGAATGAGCTGCCAGAGGAAGTGGTGGAGGCTGGTACAATTGCAACATTTAAAAGGCATCTGGATGGGTATATGAATAGGAAGGGTTTGGAGGGATATGGGCTGGGTGCTGGCAGGTGGGACTAGATTGGGTTGGGATAGCTGATCGGCATGGACGGGTTGGACCGATGGGTCTGTTTCCATGCTGTACATCTCTATGACTCTATGACTCTAAATGGCAGATGGCGTTTAATCTGGGGAAGTGTAAGGTGCTGGACTTTGGAAGGTCAAATGTTAAGGCAAACTATACAGTTAACAGCAGGACCCTAAAGAGCATTAATGTACAGAGAGATCTTGGGGTTCAAGTCCATAGCTCCCTGAAATTGGCCACAAAAGTGGATAGGTTGGTAAAGATGACATTTGGCAAGCTTGCCTTTATTGGTCAGGGCACAAGTACAAGAGTCAGGTTGTCATGTTGTAGCTTTGTAAGACTTTGGTGATATAAATATTGCATTCACTTTATCTGTGGAATTCTCTGCTCAGTGAAGCTGTTAAAGCTACCTCGTTGAACGTTTTTAAGGTAAAGATAGATATCCTCTTGAACAGTAAATGAACTAAGGGTTACAGTGAGTGGGTGGGTGTGTAGAGCCGAGCCCATGAAAAGATCATCCATGATCTTATCGAATGGTGGAGCAGGCTCGAAAGGCCAGATGTTCTATTCCTCCTAATTCTTATGTTCATTTCTGGTTGCCACATTACAGGAAGGATTTAAAGAGTCTGGAGAGGGTACAGAAGACGTTTACCAGGATGATGCCTGGATCTGTGGGTATGAGCTATAAGGAGAGGCTAGAAAAACTCAAAGTTGTTTTCTCTGGAGCAGTGGAGACTGAGGGAAGACTTTGATAGAAGTCTATCAAATGATGAGATGCGTAGATAGGGTTGAAGGTCAGAATCTTTATCCCAGAGTTGGAATGTCTAATACTAAGGGGGAATGCATCTAAGGTGAGGGGGGGCAAAGTTCAAAAGAGATATGAGGGGCAAGTTTTATACAGAGAGTGCCGGGTGGTGGAGGGAGATACGGTAGGGGCATTTAAGCGACTTCTAGATAAGCACATCGATATGGAAGGAATGAGAGGCCTCTCCAAGGCCCCAAAGGACAACACTTGCGCCCACACCTCCCCCCTCACTTCTCTCCAAGGCCCCAAAGGAAACTTCCATATCCGCCACAGATTCACCTGCACCTCCACCCACATCATCTACTGCATCCGCTGCAGCCGGTGTGGCCTCCTCTATATTGGGGAGACAGGCCGCCTACTTGCGGAGCGATTCAGAGAGCACCTCTGGGCCACCCGGACGAACCAACCCAACCACCCTGTAGCACAGCATTTCAACTCCCCCTCCCACTCCACCGAGGATATGCAGGTCATTGGACTCATCCACCGCCAAACCACAACAACGCGACGGTCGGAGGAGGAGCGTCTTATCTTCCGACTGGGAACCCTCCAACCACAGCGGATGAACTTGGACTTCACCAGTTTCTTCATCCCTCCTCCCCCCACCTTGTCTCAGCCGAATCCCTCCAGCCCGGCACCGCCTTCCTGACCTGCAGTCTTCTTCTTGACCTCTCCGCCTCCATCCTACTCCGACCTATCACCCTCACCTTGACCTCTTTCCACCTATCACATTTCCAACGCCCCTCCTCCAAGTCCCTCCTCCCTACCTTTTATCTTCTCCTGCTGAACACTCTCTGCTCATTCCTGAAGAAGGGCCTGTGCCCAAAACGTCGAATCTCCTGTTCCCTGGATGCTGCCTGACCTGCTGTGCTGTTCCAGCAATAAAGTTTCAACACATGAGAGGATATGGACCAAGGGCAGGCAGAAAGGATGAGTTTCATTTGGCTTCATGTTTGGCACAGCATTGTGAGCCAAAAAGCTCATTCCTATACTGCTCTACGTTCTACATTCTTTCATATCTGCCAATTGGAGTCTGTGCTACAAGCATCATTTCTATAATTTTCCATGGACCATTACCCCAAATTACTGAGTTTAAAGCACTATCCACAGCCCTAGCTATGCAATTCACCAGCATTCTGGTCCCAGCAGGATTCAGGTGGACCCCATTTCATCGGTACAGCTCAGCTCCAGGACATCTCTGCAGGAGTTCCTCGGGGGAGTGTCCTAGGCCCAACCATCTTGAGCTGCTTCATCCATGACCTTGCCTCCATCATAAGATCAGAAGTGGGGTTGTTCACTGATGATTGCACAATGTTCAGCACCATTCACGACTCCTCAGATACTGAAGCAGTCCATGTTCAAATGCAGCACATTCTGGACAGTATCCAAGCTTGGCCTGACAAGTGGCAAGTAACAAATGCCAGGCTGTTAGACCATCACTGTAAGAAATATTTTAACCTCACCCCCCTTAACATTCAATTGTATTGCCACCTCTGAATCCCCTACGATGAACATCCATCAACAGTGTTGCCATAAAAGTTGACCAGAAACTCAACTGAACTCACCATATACATACTGTGGTTACAAGAGCAGGTCAGAGGCTAGGAATACTGGGGCAAATAACCCTTCACTACTATGCTCTGTCTTCAATTACTAAGCTAGTTCTGTATCCATCTTACCAGCTTATCCCATGTGACTTCACCTTTTGTACCAGCCCGTGAAAGAGATAGTGAAGGAGGAAAGTGGCAAGAGTAGAGAGGAAAGGGAAAAGTAAACAGGAGGGAAAGACAGAATGAAGTGAATGAAAGGATAATTGAAGGAAAATAATGAGGGTAGGATGACTGGGAAAGGAAAGGAAAGGCAGAATACAGAGAACAGTGAAGCAGGAGAGTGTACTGCAGAGAAGGAGGAAAGGTGGCAAAGAGAGAGGGAAGAGTAAAAGAGAGTGGGGAGTAGGAAATAAACAGCAATGAAAGGGAGGACGCTGGGTCAAAAGATGACTGTGGTTGAGTTGCGAACAATATTGAGGAGGATATATATCTTTAATTCTGGAATGGGATAAAGAATACCAGCCAAGAATGCTTGGGGAGGGGGTGAGGGAGAATGCAAACGTAAATATTCCTCTGCTGTTGATATTCCTTTTATACTGATTGTGACTTGATTACCTTGTTGGCTCGACACCTGGTTCCTTGGTAAACCATGTCTGGACTGCTGGAATCAGGTAACTTAGAAAATGTAGCTCGGCATACATATACTGTATTATTAAATCTGATGGTGGTGGATATAATATGGAAGATTCCTCCTCGGAGTGGAGCCGCATTTCCACCTGTACACTGGATTTTCCCACAGATTGCATGCCTGCAAAAGAGACACAATAACTTAGGACTTTGCCATTCTTCATTTCCTGAGGCTATTAATGGGACAAGCTCTGAACATGTGGGACTTATTCCCTACAAACATACTCTTAAATAACTTTATGGCTCTTTCAGCATATCAATATCTGGCTTTATTTGTGATTTTAAACTTCACAAGGTAAGGGAAGCTGAGACTGGAATGGAACCCAGGTCTCTGAGGCTGTGAGGTAGCAGTGCTAGACACTGAGCCACCGTTCCACCCTAAATATTCAGGGGCACAGGATAAAATCCCACTAGAATTTAACTTCACTTAATAAAATCTGGAGTTGAAATCTATTCTACATAACAGTGACCGTTAAACCTTATTTTCCTTTCTCAATGTTATTCATTTTGTGGGGTGTGGGTGTCACTGGCTGGGCCCACCATTTATTGCCCATCCCTAGTTGCCCCTTGAAAAGGTGGGGGTGAGCTGCCTTCTTGAACCGCTGCTGTCCATGTGCTGTGGGTTGACCCACAATGCCCCCAGGGGACGGAACTCTCGGGTTCTGACCCAGTGACAGTGAAGAAACAGCGATATATTTCCAAGTCAGGATGGTGAGTGGCTTGGAGGGGAACTTGAAGGCGTGGTGTTCCCACATTTCTGCTGCCCTTGTCTTTCTAGATGGAAGGTGCTGTTTAAGGATCTTTTGTGAATTTCTGCAGTGCATCTTGTGGATAATTCACACTGCTGCTGCTACTGCTGCTGCTGAGCATTGGTGCTGAAAGGCTAACCCAGTGGGCTGCTTTGTCCTGGATGGTATCAAGCTGCCTGAGTGTTGTTTGAACTGCACCCATCCAGGCAAGGGGGGAGTATTCCATCACACCCATGACTTGTGTCTTATAGACAGTGGACAGGCTTTGGGGAGTCAGGTGGTGAGTTACTCATTGCAGTATTCCTAGCCTCTGAACTGCTCTTGTAGCCACTGTGTTTATGTGGTGAATTCAACTGAGTTTGTGATCAATAATAACATCAAGGATGTTGACAGTGGGGGATTCAGTGATGGCAACATTCTTAAATATCAAGGGGCGATGGTTAGATTGTCTTTCGCTGGTGATGGTCACAGCCTGGCATTTGTGGGGTGCAAATGTTACTTGCCACTTGTCAGCCCAAGCCTGGATATTCCTGAAGAAGGGCTTATGCCCGAAACGTCGATTCTCCTGTTCCTTGGATGCTGCCTGACCTGCTGCGCTTTTCCAGCAACACATTTTCAGCTCTGGATATTGTCTAGACCTTGTTGCATTTGGACATGGACTACTTCAGTAGCAGAGGAGTTGTGAATAGTGCTGTACATTGTGCAATTATTGGTGAACATACCCACTTCTGACCTTAAGATGGAGGGAAGGTCATTGATGAAGCAGCTGAAGATGGTTGGGCCTTGGACACTACTCTGGGGAATTCCTGCAGAGATGTCCTGGAGATGAGAGACTGACCTCCAACAACCATGACTATCTTCCTGTGTGTCAGGTATGTCTCCAACCAGCGGAGCGTTTGCCCCTGATACCCAGTGATGCCAGTTTTGCCATGGCCCCTTGATGTAAAGGGCTGTCCCTCTCCCCTCCCCTCTGGAATTCAGTTCTTTTGGCTATGTTTGACCCAAGGCTGTAATGAGGTCAGGAGCTGAGTGGCCCTGGTGGAACCCAAACTGGGTGTCACTGAGCAGGTTATTGCTGAGCAGGTGCTGCTTGATAGCTCTGTTGATGAGACCTTCCATCACTTTACTGATGGTGGAGAGCAGACTGATGAGGCAGTAATTGGCAGGGTTGGATTTGTCCTGTTTCTTGATGTCATGTGGAGTGAATTGAATTGGCTGAAGACTGGTATCTGTGACGCTGGGGATCATTGGAGGAGGCTGAGATGGATCATCCACTCTGCAATTCTGGCTGAAGATTGTTGTGAATGCTCCAGCATTATCAGTGCTTATCTTTTGCACTGATGTGCTGGGAACCTCCATCATTGAGGATGGGGATATTTGTGGAGCCTCCCCTCCCAATGAGTTGTTTAATTGTCCACCATTATTCACGGCTAGATGTGGCAGGGTTGCAGAGCTTAGATCAGATCCATTGGTTGTTGGATTGCTTAGCTCTGTTTATCACTTGCTGCTCATGCTGTTCAGTGTGTAAGTAGTCCTGTTTGCTGGCTTCCCCAGGTTGACACCTCATTTCCAGGTCTGGTCCACTGAACCAGGGTTGATCCCCTGGCTTGATGCTAATGGTTGAGTGGGGGAAATGCCATGCCATGAGGTTACAGATTGTGCTGGAGTACAATTCTGCTGCTGTTCATGGCCCACAGCACTTATGGATGTCAGTCTTGAGTTGGTAGATCGGGACATCCCTGAAGCACTGTGGGTCATCAACACCACCAACATTTATCATAAAATAAAACTTTGGTTCACTGACACCCTTTCGAGAAATTTGCCATTTTTTACATTCATTCACAACATGCAGATCAGGCCAGCATTTATTGGCCATCCTTAACTGAGTTAAGAGTCAACCTTATTGCCGTCATTCTGGAATCAACTGTAAGCCATGTTAAGTAAAGACAACAGTTCCCCCCCCTTCAGTAGTGAACCAGTTGAGTTTTTTTATGATGATTGACAGTGCTTTCATGTCCCATACTTAAAATTAAATTCAAATTCCATTATCTGTCATTGCACGTTTCAAACCTGGGTCCCCAGAACATTCCTGAAAATTCCTGAAGAAGGGCTCATGCCCGAAACGTCGATTCTCCTGTTCCCTGGATGCTGCCTGACCTGCTGCGCTTTTCCAGCAACACATTTTCAGCTCCCCAGAACATTACTTGGATCTCAGAATTAATAGTCTGACCTAGGCCTGACCTTCACACAACTGCAGACACACAGCAATGTGGCTGACACAACTGTTCTCCAAAATGGCTCAGTAAACCACTTGGTTCAAGGGCAATTAGGGATGGAGCAATACATGCTGGCCTTGTCAATGACACCCACATAGATGGAAGAAAGGAAATGGAACTGAGGTAACTGGTGGTTTGGATTTCTCCTGCTTTATCTGTGGCAAAGATACAGGTGACAACTTTTCCACATGGTCATGTACATACCGATGTACATTATATATTTGACTAGGGCTGCGGCCAGTTCTGGAGAACTACCCTTCAATACTACAATCAGGATATTGTCAGACCCAGTGCCATTGCTGTATCCAATGCTTCCTGTCATTTGTTGATTTAGAAGGCAAAGATAGATCACTCCACATGCTTCTGGCTGACATCTTTGCAAACAAGGGAGAAACGGTCACTGAACCCAAAACATTAACTCTGATTTCTCTCCACAGATGTTGCCAGACCTGCTGAAACTTTCCAGCAACTTCTGTTTTTGTTTCTGATTCCCAGCAGCATCTGCAGTGCATTTGTTTTCTCTTCCCAAGCACAGATGTCCTGGATTCTCCCACAATTCAGAATGGGAATGTTACAGTCATAGAGATCTACAGCACAGAAAATGTTTTTGAAGACTTCTCCTTCAAATTGCTCTGAATACCAAAACATACTGGTTCCTCAACTTTGAAAACATATTTTGGCTTTCTGTTCGTCCTATCTCCATGGAGATTTTCACATGTTCATGTTATTCTCCGTTTGGCACCCTGTTGACTATTCATGAAGCAATATCTTAGTGTTCCAACTGCTTACCTTCCTATCTAACCTCACAGTGTCAGCAAAATTCGATTTAAAAATGCCTATTGTTTCATCTATGTAATTAGTTGCTCCCTGTGGTGCATGACTAGTTATACCTGCAAATCCAAAGTGACAGAATTACAGATTCAGTTACTGCAGGGAAACAGACCATTCGACCTGTCAGACCCATACTGCCTCTTGAATGAGTAATTCTACTAATGCCATTCACCACCTCCTCCCAGTAACCCAGTATAGGTGCCCTGGTTTACAAACTCTTGACCTGATTAGCAAGGTTAGATTAGATTACTTACAGTGTGGAAACAGGCCCTTCAGCCTAACAAGTCCACACCGCCCCGCCGAAGCACAACCCACCCATACCCCTACATTTACCCCTTACCTAACACTACGGGCAATTTAGCATGGCCAATCCACCTAACCTGCACTTTTTTGAACTGTGGGAGGAAACCCGGAGGAAACCCACGCAGACACGGGGAGAATGTGCAAACTCCACACAGTCAGTTGCCTGAGGCGGGAATTGAACCCGGGTCTCTGGTGCTGTGAGACAACTGTGCCACCGTGCCGCCCAGATCCCATCTGAATATTAATCTTTTAGATCCAACATCTGAATTTTTGCACACATTTACAAATGGCTGTTTTCTATTGTACTGGATTGTGTTCTGAGTTGCATACAGATCAACTTTGGAAAGTAGTCAGGAACTGAACCTGTTCATAACCCAGGGATCGTTTATACATCCAAATCCCTTTGGGAAGTTTCAACTGAGTGCCTCCGAGGTGTTTACTCACTTGCTTTTTGGAAAAGCTTTTCCCCATGTCACCATTTCTTCTTTTGAAAATTAGACCTCCACCTCTCCTGCTAGAACAGTTTTTCACTTGTGTACTCTGTACAGACCTGTCATAATCAGATCACCTTAACCAAATCTCCTTCCAAACTTCCCTGTACCAAGGTGAACAGTGTCAACCACTTTAATCTAACTATGCAAATTAAGTTATTCATCCTTGGAATCATTGCTATTAATCTTTTATCATACACTCTCTAAAGTCTTTTAAAACCACTTTTGCCTGGGGAAATGTGTTCAAATCCCATCACAGTATACAGTGGAACTGAAATTCAACAAAATCCTAGATTAAAAAGCTGATGACCCATAATCATGCTTGTTGTTAAAATATACCTGGTTTATTAAGTATAGAAATTTAAGTATAGAAAGGGGATTGACAAAGTAGCTGTCATAGAATCCCAAAGGTGTGGAAGCAGGCCATTCGGCCCATCGAGTCTGTACTGACCCTCTGCCCAGCATCCCACCCAGACCCACATCCCTACCCTATCCCCATAACCCTGCATTAACCATAGCTAATCCAGCTAGCCTGCACATCTCTGGACACTATGGGCAATTTAGCATGGCCAATCCACCCTAACCTGCACATCCCTGGACACTATGGGCAATTTAGCATGGCCAATCCACCCTAACCTGCACATCTCTGGACACTATGGGCAATTTAGCATGGCCAATCCACCCTAACCTGCACATCCCTGGACACTATGGGCAATTTAGCATGGCCAATCCACCCTAACCTGCACATCCCTGGACACTATGGGCAATTTAGCATTGCCAATCCACCCTAACCTGCAGATCCCTGGACACTATGGGCAATTTAGCATGGCCAATCCACCCTAACCTGCACATCCCTGGACACTATGGGCAATTTAGCATGGCCAATCCACCCTAACCTGCACATCCCTGGACACTATGGGCAATTTAGCATGGCCAATCCACCCTAACCTGCACATCCCTGGACACTATGGGCAAGTTAGCATGGCCAATCCACCCTAACCTGCACATCCCTGGAGACTATGGGCAATTTAGCATGGCCAATCCACCCTAACCTGCACATCCCTGGACACTATGGGCAATTTAGCATGGCCAATCCACCCTAACCTGCACATCCCTGGAGACTATGGGCAATTTAGCATGGCCAATTCACCCTAACCTGAACATCTTCGGATGGTGGGAGGAAACTAAAGTATCCAAGGAAACCGACACAAACACTAGGAGAATGTGCAAACTCCTCACAGATAGCCGCCCAAAGCTGGAATCGAACCCAGGTCTCTGGCACTGTGAGGCAACAGTGCTAACAACTGAGCCACTATCATTCAGAGAAGAAAATATGCCAACCTCACCTGGTCTGGTCAGTACTCCAGACCAACAGCCATGTGGTTGACTCTAAGTAGCAGTTAGGGATGGGCAGTAAATGCTTACTTAGCCAGCACCACCCACATCCCAAGACAAATTCTTAAAAATCTGCAGTTTACTGACAAACTTACTCAATGGTGCATTTTACGTAATTATTTTGTTCATCCGTGCCACAGTTCCCAAACTCGTTTCCAACTGTATTTGTAGCTTGATAACAGGCTTCTGGAGCAGATTGCGCACCTATTTGAGAGACAGTGGGAGAATTTTTTAAAATTCCACAGAATACAGAGGCTAAACTAATCCATGCCACACTCACCTCCTCCACAACTCAGCTGGTTTCTGACTGATAAAGAAAAGAGGGAATGGAGAATGTCAGTTACAGAGAAATGGAGGATTGACAGGTGGGGGTTGGGGGGGTGGGGTTTGCCACCCCATGATGAGAGTGACAAGCACAATGGCTCCAATTGTGAGAAGTTGATGGCCTAGTGGTATTATCGCTGGACTACTCATAGAGTATAAAATCCTTACAGTACAGAAAGATGTCAATTTAACACATCAAGCCTGCATCAACCCTCCAAACAACATCCCTCCAAAATCCACCCTCACCCTATCCCTGCAGGTTAGATGGCTAATCCACCTAACCTGCATATGCCTGGACACTATGGGCAATTTAGCATGGCCAATCCACCTAACATCTGTGGACCGTTGGAGGAAACTGGAGCACCCAGAGGAAACCTGCACAGACACAGGGAGAATATACAGACTCCACAGCTGGAATCAAACCAGGTCCCTGGCATTGTGAGGGAGCAGTGCTCACCAGTGAGCCACCCATGGCATCGGAGTCAGGAACAGGACCAGATTGGGATTGCATAGGGGCCAGGATCAGATTGGGAAGGAGTTGGGAACAGGACCAGATTGGGATTGCATAGGGGCCAGGATCAGATCGGGATTGCATTGGGAACAGGACCAGATTGGGATTGCATTGGGAACAGGATCAGATCGGAATTGCATTGGGAACAGGATCAGAGTGGATGCAGTTGGAACAGTGTCAAACTGGGATGGAGTTGGAATTGAACCTGGATTGCTTTTGCTGTGAGGAAGCAATACTAACCGCTGTGCCACCCTTATCTAGAGATCTGTTAATCAGGCAATGTTCTGGGAAACCAGTTTGAATCTTGCCATGGCAGATGTTGGAGTTTGAATTCAGTTTTAATGGTCTAACGATGACCATGAATCCATTGTCGATTGTTGGAAAAACCCAACTGGTTCACTAACGTCCTTTTGGAAAGGAAATCTGCCATCCTCACCTGGTCTGGCCTACATGTGGCTCTAGACCCACATCAATGTGGTTGACTCTTAACTGCCCTCTGGGTAATCAGGGACGAGCAATAAATGCTGCCCAGCCAGTGATGCCCTCATCACGTGAATGAATTAAGAATAAACTTCCCACAAGGTCTCCAATGGAGAATTGGTCTCCCTGACCTGTCCGAGCAACCCCAAATCCCACTTGGAGATTCAACAGTCACCATTTTGCTGCTTATGTTTCAAGATGGGGCCAACACAGTAAATAATGTTCGGGTTTGTTGGAGCCTGTCCATTCCAGGTTGGCAGCACTGTTTTCTCTTTGTACTTTTCATCTTATTTTCTCTTTTTTTCCTTTCTTCTTCAGTGTCAGTGGGCTGGTGACTACAATGTTGGCAGCATGGACAAGGGCTCCTAGCGATGGTGGTGGTGCCCAGAGTGTGGATCCCTGAAGGTGGTAGACCTGGTGCTTGGACTCCTGGCACCAGTAGACCCGGAGACTGGACTCTGGTGATAGCAGTGCCCAGACTGGGGACTCCTAGTGGTGTATGCCCGGAGCCTGCACTTGGCAGTGGCTGTGCCCAGAGTGGAATCTCCTGGCAGCAGTAGTTGCACTTGGCAGTCGCAGTCGTGCATGGATCAGGGACTCCTGGTAGTGGTAGGCCCAGAGCCTGGACTCTTCTCCTGGCAGAGGTAGGCCGGAGCCTGGACTCCTGGTGGACATAGAGTCATAGAGATGTACAGCATGGAAACAGACCCTTCAGTCCAACCTGTCCATGCTGACCAGATATCCCAACACAATCTAGTCCCACCTGCCAGCACCCGGCCCATATCCCTCCAAACCCTTCCTATTCATATACTCATCCAAATGCCTCTTAAATGTTGCAATTGTACCAGCCTCCACCCTTCCTCTGCAGCTCATTCCATACACAAACTATCCTCTGTGTGAAAAAGTTACCCCATAGGTCTCTTTTATATCTTTCCCCTCTCACCCTAAACCTATGGCATCTAGTACTGGACTCCCTGACCCCAGGGAAAAGACTTTGCCTATTTATCCTATCCATGTCCCTCATAATTTTGTAAACCTCTATAAGGTCACCCCTCAGCCTCTGACGCTCCAGGGAAAACAGCCCCAGCCTGTTCAGCCTCTCCCTATAGCTCAAATCCTCCAACCCTGGCAACATCTTTGTAAATCTTTTCTGAACCCTTTCAAGTTTCACAACATCTTTCCGATAGGAAGGAGACCAGAATTGCATGCAATATTCCAACAGTGGCCTAACCAATGTCCTGTACAGCCACAACATGACCTTCCAACACCTGTACTCAATGCTCTGACCAATAAAGGAAAGCATACCAAATGCCTTCTTCACTGTTCTATCTACCTGCGACTCCACTTTCAAGGAGCTATGAACCTGCACGCCAAGGTCTCTTTGTTCAACAACGCTCCCTAGGACCTTACCATTAAGTGCTAAGATTTGCTTTCCCATCCTTGTAGTGGTAGGCCCGGAGCCTGAACTCTTGATTGTGTTGCACAGAGCAGGGACTCCTGGCAGTGCCTGAAGTGGAGCCTGGAGTCTTGGTGGAGTCAGCAAGGCGGCAGTAGTAATGGAGTTGAGGTGTCCTCAGGCATTGGAGTTGTTGTTGGTGTTCCTACAGAGAGACCCGAAGAAGACCCGAACACCTTGCAGAAAGCCATGCTTGAGACCCCAATTTGAATAGAAGATGAACTCTTATTTAAATAATTTCTTTTTATCCTTGTTGCACCTGAAGATGGCATTGGATTGTGTAGACAAAAACACTTTTTATTTTATCTTCAAGGTTTTTGTGATAATAAACAAATCATTCATTCATAGGAGGTGTCTCTCCATATTAAAAAGGATAGGTGCACCGGCCACAATTATTTGATTGCAACTCGCCAAAACTGGGGACCAACTTGCCCTGAAAGTCAAGGCACAGTTGGAGATCTGTCACCATGTGCAGCTAAACACGCTGTCACCGGGGCAACTGCACATGGTGACTGAACTCCAGCTTGAAATATTGAAATGAAAAGAAATTGACTAAAGTACAAAGACAACTTCCCTACATTCTACATGTACAAATTGTGAAATATCCTAAGAAATAGAAACATAAATGGACCACACAGCCCTTTGAGCTTGTCCAATGGTTCAACAAGATCATGTTTGATTTTTGATCTTCATGTCACTTTTCTGCCAGATCTCAATATCCCTTAAAGCTATGAACATAAGATTTATGAAATGTTTTACTGAAGTATTATCAAACAAAATTTAGCATAAGCTGTCTTGTGGATGGGGAGAGATGTAAAATGATTTCTCTTCTTCTGTTTGTTAGTTTTTCTACTGAAAAAGGCTGCTCTGTATTTTCTAGGAGGAAGTGAGGATTGAAGATGCGGGAGATCAGAGTCGAGAGTGAGGTGCTGGGAAAGCACAGCAGGTCAGGCAGCATCCGAGGAGCAGGAGGATCAATGTTCCAGGCATAAGTCCCAATGAAGGGCTTAAGCCTGAAACGTCGATTCTCCGGCTCCTCGGATGCTGCCTGACCTGCTGTGCTTTCCCAGCACCACACTCTGGACTCCGGTTTGTGTTTCCCCTAAACCACCAGTTCATGAAGTCCAAAATCACCCAAAACAAACTTTGTTTAGGGTTACAGGAATGGACTGGTGTATTCAAGCATTCATAGACAGGGAATGATTGTCATAATACATATTCATACATGTGCACAAGCATACTAGGAGCCAGTGGGCATGGGTGAGGTCTTAAATGAATACTTCTCATCCGTATTCACAGGCATTGTAGCCGGAAATACCAGTTAGGATTGTGAGGTCTTGGTCACTTTTAGAATAATAAGGAGGAGGTGTTAGATGTTTTAGTGGGCATAAAAGTGCATAAACTCTCACGGCCTGATAAAATATCTCCCGGCTGCTATGGGAGCAAAGGTACATGTTACTGGGGCCCTGACAGTGATATTTAGTAATTCATTGACTACAGATGAAGTGGCAGAACTGGAGGATAGCTAATGTGGTTGCTTTGTTCAAGAAGGGCAGCAGGGATAGACCAGGTAATGACAGACTAGCTAGTCTTGACATCAATGGTAAGGAAATTACTGGAAAACATTCTGAGGGACAGTAATAATCAACACTTGAAAAGACAGGGACTGATCAGAGATAATCAATATGGATTTGTTAGAGAAAGAGATTCTGTCTGACTACTTTAATTGAGAAAAAGTGATGGAAAGGGTAGTGGATGACATGGACTTCAGCAAGGGCTTTGACAAGGTCCATTTGGATGGCTGGTCCAAAAGGCAAGACCAGCAACCTGAAACAAGGATGCTACAGACCAGTGGCCCTGCGCAGAACGTGGTGGGAGCGGTCAGACCACATGGTAGCCCCCTGTACCGGTCTGCTGTGGAGAGACTTTGGAAGGACGGTGATGTTTGCCTTTTTAACTTTGCTTTTTGTTGTTCTGCCCTATGGTTAGACTGTGTATAGCTGGAATGTAACTTCTTTTTAATTCATTTCTCTATTCTGTAACCAAGGATTGTACCCAGGAACCTAAGATGGTGCTGTAAGTGGCCACTTATAAACTTTTCACTGTACTCACGTGAGTACGTATGACAATAAAGCTCATTCAATTCACTCAATTCAAATCAGCCCATGTGATCAAAGGCAAGCTAACAAACTGGATCCAAACTTGACTTACAAACAGAAAGGAAAGGGCGATGAAGGTGGAATGCTTTTGCAGTTGGAAGCCTGTGGCTAGTGGCGTACCACAGGAATCAGTGCTGGGACCGCTACTGTTTTCATTAATGACTTGGTTGTGAATGTAAAAGGTACCATTAGTAAGGTTCCAGATGACATGAAAATTGGTGCTGTTGTTAATTGTGAGGAAGATGTAATCGAGGAGGATATTGGTCAGATGGTAAATTAGGCAGAACAATAACAGATGAAATTTAATCCCGATAAGTACAAGGTGATGCATTTTGGGAGGTCTAATATGGGAAGGATATCCACAGTATATGGTTTCTCCCTAGGGAATACAGCCTATGTATGGCATGGATATGTATGGCAAGGAAACAGACCCTTTGGTTCAAATTGTCCATACCAACCAGACTTCCTAAATTAATCTTGCCAGCATTTGGCCCATATCCCTTTCAGCCCTTGTAATTGTACCAGCCTCCACCATTAAGATTGGTAAGTCTCCAGGGCCAGACCAGATTTATCCCAGGCTGCTCCGGTAAGTGAAAAAGGAGGTTGCTAAGCCGCTGGCGAGGATATTTGTCTCCTCACTCTTCACGGGAGTCATACCAGAGGATTGGAAGGAGGCGAATGTTGTTCCTCTTTTCAAGAAGGGGAATAGGGAAATCCCTGGCAATTACAGACCAGTCAGTCTTACATCTGTGGTCAGCAAAGTTTTGGAAAGAATTCTGAGGGATAGGACTTACGACTATTTGGCAAAGCATAGCGTGATTAAAGGCAGTCAGCATGGCTATGTGAGGGGCAGGTCATGCCTCACAAATCTTATTGAGTTCTTTGAGAAGGTGTCAAGACAGATCGACGACAGTCGAGCAGTGGATGTGCTGTATATGGACTTTAACAAGGCATTTGATAGCGTTCCCCATGGGTAGGCTCATTCATAAAGTCAGGAAGTTTGGGATACGGGGAGATTTGGCTATCTGAATTCAGAATTGGTTGGCTGACAGAAGGCAGAGAGTGGTTGTAGATGGGAAGTATTCTGCCTGGAGGACAGTGTTGCATGGGGTGCCGCAGGGCTCTGTTCTTGGGCCTCTGCTCTTTGTAGTTTTATAAATGACTTGGATGAGGAGGTTGAGGGGTGGGTTAGTAAATTTGCAGATGACACAAAGGTTGGAGGTGTCGTCGATAGTATAGAGGGTGACTGCAGGCTGCAGCATGACATAGACAGGATGCAGAGCTGGGCTGAGAAATGGCAGATGGAGTTCAACCTGGATAAATGCAAAGTGATGCATTTTGGAAGATCGAACTCAAATGCTGATTATAGGATTAAAGACAGGACTCTTGGCAGTGTGGAGGAACAGAGGGATCTGGGTGTGCAAGTACATTGATCCCTCAAAGTTGCCACCCAAGTGGATAGGGTTGTTAAGAAAGCGTATGATGTTTTGGCTTTCGTTAACAGGGGGATCGAGTTTAAGAGCCGCGAGGTTTTGCTGCAGCTCTACAAGTCCTTGGTGAAACCACACTTGGAATATTGTGTCCAGTTCTGGTCACCCTACTATAGGAAAGATACAGAGGCTTTGGAGAGGCTGCAAAGAAGGTTTACCAGGATGCTGCCTGGAGTGGAGGGCTTGCCTTAGGAAGAAAGGTTGAATAAGCTCAGACCTTTGTCTCTGGAGAGAAGGAGGAAGAGAGGAGGCCTGATCAAGGTGTACAAGATAATGAGTTGAATAGATAGAGTCAATAGCCAGAGACTTTTCCCCAGGGCAGGATTGACTGGTACGAGAAGTCATAGTTTGAAGATATTAGGAGGAAGGTATAAAGCAGACGTCAGAGGTAGGTTCTTTACACAGAGAGTTGTAAATACATGGAATGCGTTGCCAGCTGTGGTGGTGGAAGCAAAGTCATTGGGGACATTTAAGCGACTGCTAGTCATGCACATGGATAGCAGTGAGTTGAGGGGTGTGTAGGTTAAGTCACTATATTTGACATTAGGATAATATCTCGGCACAATATCGTGGTGTACTTTTCTGCTCTGTGCTGTACTTTTCTATGTTCTATTTCCTTTGGCAGTTCATTCCATACATGCACCACCCTCTATATGAAAACATTGCCCCTCAGGTCCCTTTTAAATCTTTCCACTCTCACCTTAAACCTATACTCTCTAGTTTTGGACTCCTCTACGCTGAGGAAAAGACCTCGTCTCTTTACCCTATCCATGCCTCTCATAGAATCACAGAGTCATAGAGATGTACAGCATGGAAACAGACCCTTCGGTCCAACCTGTCCATGCCGACCAGCTATCCCAACCCAATCTAGTCCCAACTGCCAGCACACAGTCCATTCCCCTCCAAACCCTTCCTATTCATATACTCATCCAGATGCCTCTTAAATGTTGCAATTGTACCAGCCTCCACCACATCCTCTGGCAGCTCATTCCATACACATACCACCCTCTGTGTGAAAAAGTTGCCCCTTAGGTCTCTTTTACATCTTTCCCCTCTCACCCTAAAGCTATGCCCTCTAGTTCTGGACTCCCCGACCTCAGGAAAAGACTTTGTCTATTTACCCTATCCATGCCCCTCAGAATTTTATAAACCTCTATAAGGTCACCCCTCGGCCTCCGACGCTCCAGGGAAAACAGCCCCAGCCTGTTCAGCCTCTCCCTATAGCTCAAACCCTCCAACCCTGGCAACATCCTTGTAAATCTTTCTGAACTCTTTCAAGTTTCACTGAGGAACAAAGACACCTTGGTGAAAGTTCAGAGATCCCTGAAGATGTCAGCACAGGTAGACAAGGTGGGGAAGAAGGCACAAGGGATGCTTGCCTTCATTAATGGAGTGTAGAACTTAGGAGAAAGGAAGTTTTAATACAACTTTATAAAACATTGGTTAGGTCATAGATGCATACAGTGTATGGTTCTTGTTGCCCTGCTACAGAAAGGATATTATCAAACTGGAGATGGTTCTTAAAACATTTACCATGATGTTGCGGGGAACATCATGAGATAGATTTTAGATTTTATTGTCACGGGTACCCAAGTACAGAAGTACAGGAGTACAGTGGAATGTGTATAACGACGCCACACATGGCACCATCTTAAATACCAAGGTAGCTAGATACAAAAAAAAGCTTAGGTACAAAGTAGTACGATAAACTAGCTTCCATTAGTTTCTACTAATGTTTTTCATTGTTTAAACGAGAAAAATAAAGGAATACGTTATAAGTTCAACAGTCCTCGCTGAGTCCTCTGCATATCTTACTCAGCTGTCTGTTCTCGATGCCGCTATCGCAGATGCTGTCGCTGTTGTTGGAATTGCCATCTGTCCAATCTTCCCCAGTGTCTCGAGAACATGCCCGGGCAGGATACACTCACACACCGAGCTCAGACTTCGCCATTAACCACAGACAGACTGGCCGACATACCACCAAGAGACCAGGCTGAAAGCCGCCAAGAGACCAGGCCGGGATCCACCATGACCTGCCGGGAGACCAGGCCGGGATCCACTATGAGTCGCTGGGAGACCAGGCTGGGATCCACCGTGAGCTGCTGGGAGACCAGGCTGGGATCCACTGTGAGCCGCTGGGAGACCAGGCTGGGACACACCATGAGCCACTGGGGGAACAGGCCAGGATCCACCATAAGCTGCTGGGAGACCAGGCCGGGATCCACCATGAGCCGCTGGGAGACCAGGCCGGGACACACCATGAGCCGCTGAGGGACTAGGCCGGGATCCACCATGAGCCGCTGGGAGACCAGGCTGGGACACACCATGAGCCGCTGGGAGACCAGGCCGGGATCCACTATGAGCTGCCGATGGACCAGGCTGGGATCCACCATGAGCTGCCAAGGGACCAGGCTGGGATCCACCATGAGCTGCCGGGAGACCAGGCCGGGATCCACCGTGAGCCGCTGGGATACCAGGCTGGGATCCACCATGAGCTTCTGGGAGACCAGGCCGGGATCCACCATGAGCTGCAGGGAGACCAGGCCGGGATCCACCGTGAGCTGCAGGGTGACCAGGCCGGGATCCACCGTGAGCTGCTGGGAGACCAGGCTGGGACACACCATGAGCCGCTGGGAGACCAGGCTGGGACACACCATGAGCCGCTGGGAGACCAGGCTGGGACACACCATGAGCCGCTGGGAGAACAGGCCGGGATCCACCATGAGCCGCTGGGAGATCAGGCCGGGATCCACCATGAGCCGCTGGGAGAACAGGCCGGGATCCACCTTGAGCCGCTGGGAGATCAGGTTGAGACCCTCTTGAAACCAAAGGGGAACAAAAGAGAAAACAGAAGGAGTGGGAGCTCTGGTTGGAGTGTATTATCTGCCGCCATCTTGATCAGAAAGATATAAGAATCGACAGGAAAGACTGGGACGTTTTCATTACAATGTAGGAGGTGTGGGGGAGGGGGCATGGGTAGGGTAAATGAAAAGGATCTTTTCCCAAGTGCGAGGAAGTTCAAAACCAGTGGGCCATACCTTTAAGCTGTGGGGAGAGAGATTTAAGAAGGACGTGAGGGGCAATTTTTTTTACACAGTGGGTGGTTCATGTGTGGAATGGTCGCCAGAGAAAGTGGTGGATGCAGGTTACAGTAACAATGTTTAAAGGCCTGTTGGATCAGTTTCTGAATAGGAAAGGTTTGCAGGAATGTGAACCCAGTGCAGGCAGGTGGGACTGGTTTAGGAACAAGCTCGGCACAGACATGGTAGGTTATGAGAATCTCTTCCTCATGGCAGATGTGTCTAATGCCAGAGGGCATAAGTTTAAAATGAGAAGCAAGTTGTTCAGTGGCGATCCGAGCCCAACGATTTTCACCAGAAGCTGGTAGATATATGGAATTTGTTGCCTAAGAAGGTGGTGGAGGCAGGGCCAGCACGGTGGCTCAGTGGTTAGTATTGTTGCCTCACAGCACCAAGGACCCGGGTTCGATTCCTGCCTTTAGTGACTGTCTGTGTAGAGTTTGCACATTCTCCCCGTGTCTGCGTGGGTTTCCTCCCACAGTCCAAAGATGTGCAGGTTAGGTGAACTGGCCATGCTAAATTGCCCGTAGTGTTAGGTGCATTAGTCAGAGGGAAATGTAGGATAGGGGAATGGGTCTAGGTGGGTTACTCTTCAGAGGGTCTGTGTGGACTTGTTGAGCCAAATGGCCTGTTTCTATACTGTAAGGAATCTAATCTAATATTTAAGAAGCATCTCAATGAGTATTTAAAATGCCAGGGCATAGGAAGCTAAGGACCAGGTGCAGGTAAATGGGACGGGTGTAATTTTGCATTTGTTGGTCAGCACAGGTAGACCAAAGGGCACTACAGAGAGCAGCCTGTGTAATCAGGATCGAGAGTCCCACATGGTCTGTGGCCTACTTGGTGCCAAGGTAAGGGACATCTCCAACTGGACTGAAAGGATATTACAGTGGGAAGGGGGAGAATCCAATTGTTGGGGACCAACAATATCAGCAAGAGTAGGCAAGATGTCCTCTTTGAGGAATATCAGGAATTAGGAACAAAATTAAAGATCAGTAACTCATAGAGATGAGAACATTTGGGAAGTAAATGTCTAGCTAAAGGAGAGGTGTGGGAAAGAGGGCTTCATTTTGTGGGGCATTAGCATTAGTGTTGGGACAGGAAGAATACCATTGGGACACACTCCACCTGAACCAATCTGGGACCAATGTCCTTGTCCTAAGTAGAGTGGTCACTGTAAATGTGGATAGTGGCCATGATGTGGAGGTGCCAGTGTTAGACTGGGGTGAACAAGGTCAAACGTCACACAACACCAGGCTATAGTCCATCAGGTGTATTTAAGTTAAAAATTACACCACACCAGGTTGTAGTCCAGCAGGTTTATTTGGGTGTACAAGCTTTCGGAGTGCTGTCCCTTCGTCAGGTAGCTGTCTGAAAGCTTGTACTTTCAAATAAACCTGCTGGACTATAATCTGGAGTCATGTGACCTTTGACCTAGTAAATGTGGGAGAAACTGAGGACTGCACTGAAAAATGTGTTGCTGGAAAAGCGCAGCAGGTCAGGCAGCATCCAAGGAGCAGGAGAATAGACGTTTCAGGCAAGAGCCCTTCTTCAGGAATCTCCTGCTCCTTGGATGCTGCCTGACCTGCTGCGCTTTTCCAGCAACACATTTTCAGCTAGTAAATGTGGGGGATGGTTCAGAGGAAGTCAATACAGTTTCAAAATCAGGTAACATGACAGAGAGTAAAGAAACAGGAATCCTACTTCAGGTATGCCAGATATTGGCAAAACTGTAAGAAATGTATTGATTAAACTGGAAGAGAGTAATTATAAACAGCTGAATAAAGCATTGGTGCCAAGGAGCAGGTTCCAGTGTATGGCCAAATGCATAAAGCACAAGGAATAAATTAAATGAACTTAAATTGGGAATTATGCTATAATGAGCATTACTGAAGCATAGCTTCAGGATGGTAAGGATTGGAAATGCGTCAGGTTATAAGATTTCAAGGACAGGGAACTGCAAATGATGTGGAGTAGCCTTACTGATTAGAAACAAAATTATTTCAGGGAGGATACAATGAGGAGAGGGCATTTAGTAGAACTGACGAACAGGTTGTAAAACTGTAATACAGCTGCTAGTAGATCTGAAGGACCGGATCATATAATTGCAGAAATTAGGCAAATGTGTGTCATTAGGGAGAGATTTTAGCTTTAACAGAGATTAGGCACAGAAGCACCAGTCAGAAATGTATGAATTTCTGGAGTATGTCCAGGACAGCTTCCTGCAGCAACATATCCTGGATGCAACAAGGGGACAGGCAATATTGGATTTAGGAATGAATAATGAGCTGGATTTTATTAATCCAAAACAAGCATATACCATCTCTTTGTTAACTGAAATTCTGGAAACAGATCCAGAGTTAAGTAAATTAGCACAGACAACTCACACTGAAGCTGAGGGTTTCCAGCGTGTTCTTATCTAAAGAGCAGAATTCTGAACAGGAATTAGAGACTTCCTTGGAGATCTGCCGAAGTAGAGTGGGCGGTTGTTCGTCAAATAGCCCAAATATTGTAAGGAGTTATTGCGAGTAGCACATAAACATTCAACAGCATGAACACAGAAAACACAAACATCTATCAACAAGTATTTTACATGGCCAAGCCTTCAGAAAGAGCTAGTGTAGTTCTGTAAAATATGGGGTAGGAAATCCCAATTCGTAATCAACCCGAACTTTAAATTACCAAATAATTATCCAAATGCCCTCCTGAGTGGCTCAATTGAAGCTGATCCACCTCATTTCCAGGCAGTACATTTCGTGAATACTTACAGTATGCAATCTACTGGGTTTAGCTCATTTGAATTGATTTAAGGTCATGAGACCAGAGGTCCATTGACATTGAGGAGGGAGGAGTTCTTGAACTAAAAAGGAAGAACTCTCAACGTTGAATTGCATGTCCATGTTTCTAGAAAGATTCACGGGAGCATTAAGGTAGCTTAAGAGCACTTGAAAGGGAAAATGAAAGGCAAGACAGAAAATCCATCAGTAATAGAATGTTTCCAGTGGGAGATGAAATACCCGTAGTGTTGTCTTTACAAAGTGAACCTCAAAGTGAATTTCAGTGGCCCAAACTAAATAATTAGGAAGGCCAGTAAAGTGAATTATCTGATAAATACTCCTTATCGTTGGAAGAAGCATCAGTAATGTCACATGCAGACATTGGAAAGGTATCATTGCGGAGAAAAGGATAAAGAGGAACAACAGCCTCATTTGGGAGTACTGGAAGGTGATGGAGACAATAAGAGTGAAGTGGGGGGACAGGGAGACAGTTTTCAAAGCAATTTCTGGATCAGTGGAGCTGGAAAAGCACAGCAGTTCAGGCAGCATCCGAGGAGCAGTAAAATCGACGTTTCAGGCAAAAGCCCTTCATCAGAAATAAAGGCAGAGAGCCTGAAGGGTGGAGAGATAAGCTAGAGGAGGACGGGTTTGGGGACAGGGGGAGGTGTTGGACAGGTTTGGGGGTGGGGGGTGGTGTTGGACTGGTTTGGGGGTGGGGGGTGGTGTTGGACTGGTTTGGGGGGGCGGGGGGTGGTGTTGGACGGGGTTGGGGGTGGGGGGTGGTGTTGGACAGGTTTGCGGGTGTGGGGTGTTGTTAGACAGGTTTGGTGTCTGGGCGTGGTGTTGGACAGGTTTGGGGGTGGACTTACCAGAAAACTCCGAGCCCCAGAGGAAAGGCATTTAACCAATTAACCAAATAATCAATTATCTCAGTCTCCTTCAAGGTGAGGAACCCCAGTTTGTCCATTCTCTCTTCATTGCTAAAACCGTCCAGTGATGCAACATCCTGGTAAATCTCCTCTGCACCCTTTCCAGTGCAATCACATCCCTCCTATCACACAGGCTCCAGAACTGCACACAATACTCTTTGCTGTGTCCTATTCAGTATTTTATACAGTTTAAGCATGACTTCCTGCTCTTAACCTCTATGTCTCAGTTAATAAAGGCAAGTAGACCATGTGCCTTCTTCACCTCTTTAAATACCTACCTTGTTACCTGAAGGGACTGGTGGATATGCACACTGAGATCCCTCTGATCCTTAGTGTTTCTCAGGATCCTACCATTCAGCATGTATTCCCTTGCCTTGTTTGTGCAGCCCAGGTGAATCACCTCATATTTATGTGGATTAAATTCCATTTGCCACTGATCAGTCCATCTGACCAACCCATCTATATCCTCCTGTATTCTAAGGAAATCATCCTCACGATTTATTACCTCACCATTTTTTGTATCATCCATGAACTTAGTGATCAACCCTCCGATATTCATAGATAAAAACAATGACTGCAGATGCTGGAAACCAGATTCTGGATCAGTGGAGCTGGAAAAACACAGCAGTTCAGGCAGCATCTGAGGAGCAGGAAAATCGATGTTTCGGGCAAAAGCCCTTTATCAGGAATAAAGGCAGAGAGCCTGACGCGTGGAGAGATAAGCTAGAGGAGGGTGGGGATGGGGAGAAAGTAGCAAAGAGTGCAATAGGTGAGTGGGGGGAGGGGATGAAGGTGATAGGTCGGGGAGGAGAGGGTGGAGTAGATAGGTGGAAAAGAAGATAGGCAGGTAGGACAAGTCATGGGGACAGTGCTGAGCTGGAAGTTTGGAACTGGGGTGAGGTGGGGGAAGGGGAAATGAGGAAACTAGTGAAGTCCACATTGATGCCCTGGGGTTGAAGTGTTCCGAGGCAGAAGATGAGGCGTTCTTCCTCCAGGCGTCTGGTGGTGAGGGAGCGGCGGTGAAGGAGGCCCAGGACCTCCATATCCTCGGCAGAGTGGGAGGGGGAGTTGAAATGTTGGGCCACGGGGCGGTGTGGTTGATTGGTGTGGGTGTCCCGAAAATATGTTTTCCAGCAACATATTTTTCATTCCATATAGAAGCAGAATTAAGTCATTCGACCCATCAAGTCTGCAATGCTCTGAAAGCTCGTACTTTCAAGTAAACCTCTTGGCCTATGACTTGGTGTTGTGTGAGTTTGAACTCTGCTATTTTTACACCTCTCTGAAATGTGCTGACATATCTGCTCTTCTTTCTTTTTTGGGCTGTTAGGGCCCTAGCAACAATATGGTTTTGCCTTCTTGCTTTTTAGTTCTACCTATTCAGCTTCATTTGAAGAGCGTTCTAAGATGTCTTTTCTCCTTACTGCTGTTATCTGATCAAGATTACCACACATCTTCGTTTTACCTCCTTCCCTAGCTCACTTGAAAATCCTGTCTCCTGGAATATTGAGCCGTCAATCCTGCCCCTTCCCTCAACCATGACCCAGTGATAGCTCTGGTACTACATCCCCATTTAAACCCAAAGAACTTTAAGAGATACTGTGTTTCCTGCAATCAAGTAAAAGTATCTTAATAAGGGAGACTAAGCAGAAAGGTTCTGATAAGCGCAAGTATCATCTCAGCAATCCCTTGGCAAAAGTGAGGACTGCAGATGCCGGAAATCAGAGTCTAGATTAGAATGGTGCTGGAAAAGCACAGCAGGTCAGGCAGCATCCGAGGAGCAGGAATGATGAAGGGCTTTTGCCCGAAATGTTGATTTTCCTGCTCCTCGGATGCTGCCTGACTTGCTGTGCTTTTGCAGTACCACTCTAATCTAGACTCAGCAATCCCTGTCAGCAGAGATCACTGAACCGCCTCCTGGGTATTTCCCACCACTAACCATAACAGTATGCTGAGAGTATAGAGTTGTATGCGGTCATTTCATAATTGGTTCCCTGTAGCTTGAGTTCACTTATTTGTAATAAATAGTTACTCTTGTAAAGTACTGAAACTAGGTCTGTGTTTTCTGTCAACCACGCAAATTAGGGAATTCTGTATACAGTTTCAAAACTTTTAACAATTAACTCTCGTGATAATTCGGGGAACAGCAGGGCTTGATTTCCATTGAGGCGGAACAACATTGTTCCTTAATGACAGGGGCACCAGCACTGTACACAGTAGTTCAGCAATGTTGACACCAAAACTCTGGATAACTGAAGCATAAACTCCCTATTTTTCATTCAGTTCTCCCGAAAATAAGAGGTAGCAACAAGAACAGAAATTGTTGGAGACATTTTCCATGTTTAGCAGCAGAATGCTAGCAAGGGGAGGGCATCCTATTGGAGGGGATGGAAATGGTAGTTTATAATCCTTTGGATGCAGAGGCTGGTGGAATGATAAACAAGGACAAGGGGGGCCTATCATTATTGTGGGAGGGAAGAGAAGGGGTGAGGGCAGATGTGTGAGAGATGGGTCAAACATGGCCAAGGGTCCTGGTAGCAGAGAATCCAGGTTGAGGAAAAAGATATACATTTCTAAGGCCATCCCCCAACCCATCCCCCAACCCATTCCCCAAGGAGATGGAATTGTCAGAATTGATGGAGATGGAGAAACTGCAAGAATAGGATGGAGCCCTTGCAGGGTGTGAGAATGCATAGTTGAGCTAACTGTGGGAGTCAGTGGGTTTGTAGTGTGTATTGGTGGCCAGTCCATCCCCAGAAATGGAAACAAAGATGTTGAGTAAGGCAAGGGACGAGTTGGAGATGGACCAGGTGAAGCTGAGTGCAGAGTGGAAATTGGAAGTGAAATTCATAAATGTTTCCAGTTTGGAATGAGGGAAGAAAGTAGCCCTGATGATGTGGTTAATGTACCGGATAGAGTTGTGGGGAGGGACTCAAGTTGGATTGGAACAAGGAATCTTCTACGTACCCCAGGCTTAACTGGGGCACATGCGGATCACAGTGGCCACACTTTTGACCTGAAGAAAATGGGAGGAGTTAACAGAGAGGTTGTTTATAGCGAGCTTGGCCAAGCAGAGGAGGGAGGTGAGTGGGTGTGATTCAGGTTCTTTTCAGGAAGGAGTTGAAAACCCTGAGACCATCTTGGTGGGGGATGGACATGTAAAGGGGTTGCATGTCCTTGGTAATGGGGAGGTGGCTGAACCCTGTAAACTGGAAATTCTGAAATTGATGTGAAGCATCAGAAGAATCGAAGATGTAACTGGTCATGGACTGGATAAGGGGAGAAAAAGTCCAGTTGAGGTAGGAAGAGTGAGTCCTATGGGGCAAGAACAGGCAGAAACAATGGGTCTGCCCAGACAGTCCTGTTTGTGGATCTTGTTCTATGTTCTATGTTCTATGAGTCCACACCGACCTGCCGAAGCGCAACCCACCCATACCCCTACATTTACACCTTACCTAACACTACGGGCAATTTAGCATGGCCAATTCACCTGGCCTGCACATCTTTGGACTGTGGGAGGAAACCGGAGCACCCGGAGGAAACCCACGCAGACACGGGGAGAATTTTGCTGGGTTCTAATTTGGACGTTGTTAAGCTGTTTAACTGTTCCAAACCAGATGTAGGTAAATTCTCCAGGGTATGCACTCGCCTATATACCAGCGTATGAGTTAGAATAGAATAGAATAGAATAGAAGAATACAGCGCAGTACAGGCCCTTTGGCCCTCGATGTTGCGCCGATCCAAGCCCACCTAACCTATACTAACCCACTATCCTCCATATACCTATCCAATGCCCGCTTAAATGCCCATAAAGAGGGAGAGTCCACCACTGCTGCTGGCAGGGCATTCCATGAACTTACGACTCGCTGAGTGAAGAACCTACCCCTAACTTCAGTCCTATATCTACCCCCCCTTAATTTAAAGCTATGCCCCCTTGTAATACCCGACTCCATACGCGGGAAAAGGTTCACACTGTCAATCCTATCTAACCCCCTAATCATCTTGTACACCTCAATCAAGTCACCCCTAAACCTTCTTTTCTCTAATGAAAACAGCCCCAAGTGTCTCAGTCTATCCTCATACGATCTTCCTTCCATACCAGGCAACATCCTGGTAAACCTCCTCTGCACCCGTTCCAGTGCCTCCACATCCTTCCTATAGTATGGCGACCAAAACTGCACACAATATTCCAGATGCGGCCGCACCAGAGTTTTATACAACTGCATCATGACCTCAGGACTCCGGAACTCAATTCCTCTACCAATAAAAGCCAGTACGCCATATGCCTTCCTCACCGCACTATTTACCTGGGTGGCAACTTTCAGAGATCTGTGTACATGGACACCAAGATCCCTCTGCTCATCCACACTACCAAGTATCCGACCATTAGCCCAGTACCCCATCTTTTTGTTATTCTTCCCAAAGTGAATCACCTCACATTTAGCTACATTGAATTCCATTTGCCACCTTTCTGCCCAGCTCTGCAGCTTCTCTATATCCTGCTGTAACCTGCCACATCCTTCCTCACTGTCAACAACTCCTCCGACTTTCGTATCATCCGCAAACTTGCTCACCCAACCTTCTAACCCCTCTTCCAGGTCATTTATAAAAATGACAAACAGCAATGGTCCCAAAACAGATCCTTGCGGAACACCGCTAGTGACGGCACTCCATGAAGAAACTTTGCCATCAACTACTACCCTCTGTCTTCTTCCATCCAGCCAATTCCTAATCCAAACCTCCAACTCACCCTCAATGCCATATCTCCGTATTTTCTGCAGTAGTCTACCATGGGGAACCTTATCAAACGCCTTACTAAAATCCATATATACCACATCTACCGCTTTCCCCTCATCAACCTCCTTCGTCACCTTTTCAAAGAATTCAATAAGGTTTGTGAGGCACGACCTGCCCTTCACAAAACCATGCTGACTATCCTTGATCACATTATTCCTATCCAGATGTGCATAAATCCTATCCCTTACAATTCTCTCTAAGACTTTGCCCACAACAGAAGTGAGACTCACCGGCCTATAGTTACTAGGGTTATCCCTACTCCCCTTTTTGAACAAGGGAACCACATTTGCTATCCTCCAGTCTTCTGGCACTACTCCTGTAGACAAAGAGGACATAAAAATCAAGGCCAATGGCTCTGCAATCTCCTCCCTTGCTTCCCAGAGAATCCTAGGATAAATGCCATCAGGCCCAGGGGACTTATCTATTTTCACCTTTTCCAGGATTTCCAACACCTCTTCTCTACATACCTCAAAGCCATCCATTCTACTTATTTGTGACTCAGTATTCACATCGACGACAATGCCCTGTTCCTGAGTAAATACTGAAGAAAAGTATTCATTCAGTGTCTCCCCAATCTCTTCCGCCTCCACACGCAACTTCCCACTACTATCCTTGACTGGACCTATTCCTACCCTAGTCATTCTTTTATTCCTAACATACCTATAGAAAGCCTTAGGGTTTTCCCTAATCCTACCGACTAAGGACCTTTCATGTCCCCTCCTTGCTGCTCTTAGCTCTCTCTTCAGGTCCTTCCTGGCTACCCTATAACTCTCAATCGCCCCAATTGAACCTTCACGTCTCATCTTGAGATAGGCCGCCCTCTTCCATTTTACAAGGGATTCCAATTCCTTATTAAACCACGGCTCCCTCGCACGACCCTTTCCTCCCTGCCTGACAGGTACATAATTATCAAGGACACTCAATAGTTGCTCCTTGAACAAGCTCCACATATCATTTACACTCTTGCCTTGGAGTCTACTTTTCCAAGCCACACATCCTAAGTCATGCCTCACCGCATCATAATTTCCCTGACCCCAGCTATAACTCTTGCCTTGTAGTACACACTTATCCCTCTCCATCACGAGAGTAAAAATCACCGAATTATGGTCACTATCCCCAAAGTGCTCACCTACCTCTAATTCTAACACCTGGCCTGGTTCGTTACCCAGAACCAAATCCAGTATGGCCTCACCTCTTGTTGGCCTGTCTACATATTGTGTCAGGAAACTCTCCTGCACACATTGAACAAACACTGACCCATCTAACGAACTTGAGCTATAGCTTTCCCAATCAATATCAGGAAAGTTAAAGTCCCCCATAACCACCACCCTATTACTGTCACTCATCTCCTGAATCACCTTCCCTATCCTTTCTTCTACGTTTCTAGGACTATTGGGAGGCCTGTAAAAGACTCCTAACAGGGTGACCTCACCTTTCCTATTCCGAACCTCAGCCCAAACTACCTCAGATGGCAAGTCCTCATCCATCGTCCTTTCCACCACTGTAATACTATCTTTGACAAGCAATGCCACACCTCCCCCTCTTTTACCCCCACCTCTGACCCTACTAAAACATTTAAATCCTGGAACCTGCAACAGCCAATCCTGTCCCTGTTCTAGCCATGTCTCCGTAATAGCCACAACATCGAAGTCCCAGGTACCAACCCACGCTGCAAGTTCACCTACCTTATTTCGTATACTTCTTGCATTGAAGTATACACACTTCAAGCCACTTTCCTGTTTACAGACACCCTCCTTGGAAATTGATGCCATGTTCCTAACCTCCCTACACTCCAGGCCCTGCACCCTGAAGCTACAATCTGGGTTCCCATGCCCCTGCAGAGTTAGTTTAAACCCTCCCCAAGAGCAATAGCAAACCTCCCCCCAAGGATACTGGTGCCCCTCAGGTTCAGATGTAGACCATCCTGTTTATAGCGGTCCCACCGTCCCCAGAAAGAACCCCAGTTATCCAAAAACCGGAATCCCTCCCTCCTGCACCATCCCTGTAGCCACGCATTTAAGTGTTCTCTTTCCCTATTCCTCGAATCTCTATCACGTGGCACGGGTAACAAACCAGAGACAACAACTCTGTTCGTTCTAACTCTGAGCTTCCAACCTAGCTCCCTGAAAGCCTGTCTAACATCCTCGGCACTCCTCCTACCTATGTCGTTGGTGCCAATATGGACCACGACTTCGGGCTGCTCCCCCTCCCCCTCCAGGACCCGGAAAACACGATCAGCTGGTATGTGGAAGTTATTTCACTTCCACATACCAGCAGCAACTACAATGGCTTGCTGGCCAAGATCCTCAAGAAAATTTTAACCCTTTGGCTGAGACTTGGCTTTGCTTTTGGATTTTTCTGTTGGCTAATTGAGAGTCCCTCTGATCAGGATATATTCTGAGTGAGGCTATGTAATTGCCTTCACTCAAGTGGTGTTCCCTAAGTTCAGTCAGACTGGTGAGGGTGTCCACTTCCATCAGAATAGGCTGCAATCCATACGCTCCACTTGCTGCATTTTCCAAAGATAAGGTCAGCTGTTGTGCCTGTTTGAAGTCTCATTGGGCTTCATCCGGTGAATGCTTTTGTGTGGTTACATCTTTAATCCCACATACCAACCAGTCTCTCAACATTCTAAATGTGAGGTGATTCACTTTGGGAAGAATAACAGGATGGCAGAATACTGGGTCAATGTAAAGATTCTTGGTAGTGTGGATGTGCAGAGGGATCTTGGAGTCCATGTGCAGAGATCCCTGAAAGTTGCCACCAGGTGGATAGTGCTGTTAAGAAGGCATATGGTGTGTTAGGTTTCATTGGTAGAGGGATTGAGTCCCGGAACCGCAGTATCATGCTGCAACTATACAAAACGCTGGTGCGGCCACACTTGGAATATTGTGTACAGTTCTGGTCGCCCCATTACAGAAAGGATATGGAAGCATTGGAAAAAGTGAAGAGGAGATTTACCAGGATGTTGCCTGGTCTGGAGGGAAGATCATATGAGGAAAGGCTGAGAGACTTGGGTCTGTTCTCATTGGAAACAAGAAGGCTAAGGGGGGATTTGATAGAGACATACAAGATAATCAGAGGATTAGATAGAGTAGACAGAGAAAGACTTTTTCCTAGGATGATGACGTCAGCTTATGTGAGAGTGCATAACTACAAATTGAGGGGTGATAGATTTAAGACTGATGTCAGAGGCAGGTTCTTTATGCAGAGAGTGGTAAGGACGTGGAATGCCCCACCTGCCGATGTAGTCAACTCAGCCACATTAGGGAGATCTAAACAATCCTTAGATAAGCACATGGATTATTTTGGGACAGTGTAGGGGGACGAGCTGAGAATAGTTCACAGGTCGCGCAACATCGAGGGCCGAAGGGCCTGTTCTGTGCTGTATTGTTCTGTGTTCTACGTTCTATCTCATTAAAGGCTAAATCAAACCTATACGTCTCTGCCTGTCGTCTTCATCTAGTCAAAAATTCTGAGACATAATTCCCAATTCTTGAATTCCCAAGTAAAACCAATGTAGACAAGCTGGAGTCTGGAAGAACACAGCAAGCCAGGCAGCATCAGGCAATGGGGAAGTCAACGCTTCAGGTATAACCAGTCTTCAGGACTGGGGGAGAGGGTAAGGGGAGCTGCAGAGAAAGGGAGGGGTAGGGGTAGGGGTAGGGGTGGAGGAGAGTTTTGGTTGGGAAGAGGGGTGGGGTGGTGAGGTAGGGATAGGTGAACACAGGCAGAGGGTATGACCTGGTTGGTCGATGGGAGGAATGAATCCAGTTGGTGGCTGGAAGGAAGGGTCGGTCAGGGATGGGGAGGGGCTGGAAAGGGAGTCAGGAGATGGAAGGGGAGGTTATCTGAAATTGGACAACTCAGTGTTGGGTCCTGCAGGCTGTAGGCTGCCCAGGTGGAAGGTGAGGTGTTGTTCCTCCAATTTGTGGCCTGATTCACTGTGGCAATGGAGGAGGTGGAGGATGGTCATACCAATAGCATCTCAGAAGTACAGAAGGCTTGGGGCCGTGATATTCCCGAACTAAATCCGTCAGCTCTTGAAAGGTTTTAGTATCTGGTGCTTTAGGGAAAGTTAGGCTTCTAATAACTGAAAAGGCTGTGGGTCCATAAGCTTCCAGGAGAATTACTTGTTGCTTTTCATCTGTCCAACTGTTGTTTGCCTGGAAAAATGTCTCTTTCCACATACTGGGCACAGTCTTCAACAGCAGGATCAAACAAGTAAAGCTTCCCAAATAACAGCATGATGCCAAAAATGCTTACCCCAACATAAATACAACTGTTGCAAGTGAATTTCTCAAGAAGCGTGCTTTTCTCTTGTCGCCGCTGAAATAACTCCACAGAGGCCGGTATCCCATCACCAAGTCACCCCTTATTCACATGGGAAGGTCCTTGATACTGATCCAGCTCCCTCACAGCCAGCTGTCAGAACCTCTGAAGCAATGAAGGGATTAGAGGGGACATAAGGATAAACCTTTCTACCCAGATGGTGGCCACTGTGTGGAACTCAATGTCTAGTTTGGTGGTTGAGGTGGAAATCCTCAATTCTGTGGTGATTGTAACAAAGTAAGCCAGCTAGACATCATCAAATATGAGCTTCCTGATTGGGGATATTAATCTGGCCCAATCAGGGAGCCCTGGCTGACAGATAAAAAGGGTGAGTGTCAGAGATACTGCCAATCTGGTACCTGACTGAATGAGGAAGCACTACCGTCAAGGACTGCTCGTGTGTAAGTAGAGGGTGACACGGTGACAGATACTGGCCTTTGTGGAGTTACTTCAGTAGTGACAGCAGGAAAGCATGATACTGAAGAAACTTACTTGTAACAGTAGTTATGGTAAGCATTTCTTATACCATGCTTTTGTTTAAGAAGTTTTGACTCATTCTACCATGCCATCAAGGACTGGGCCCAGTAGCTGGAAAGAATGTGTTATTTACTTCTGGGCAAATGACATTGTGGCAGAAACAAAACAACAAGTAACTCTGCTGACAGCTTGTGCAGCTGCAAATCTTTCTGTCATTAGGAGCCTACCCTTCCCTGATGGACATAGTTAAGGTATATTACAATCCCAAACTATCAGCTGGGACACTACCAGTTTTACTCACAAATTAGAGAATCGGGGGAATCCGTATTGGGATGTTTGACTTGGGTAAGGTGATTGACAGAAGCCTGTGAGTTTTTAATTGGAAAATGTGGCAAATGGAGTCTCTGATTTGCAGGGTATTCCAAGGGAAGTGGACGCCCTTGCTAGTCTGACTGAACTTGGGGAACTTGGACATAGTGAAGATTGCAGATCCTGGAGAATCAATGTCGATAAAGTGTGGAGCTGGAAAAGCACAGCAGGGCAAGCAGCATCAGAGGAGCTGGGGAGGGGTCGATATTTCAGGTGGGGACTCTTTATCAGGACTGACAAAACACCAAAACAAAGCCAAGCCCCGGTTATACTGGTAAAACATCCTTCAGAATCTCGGCCAGCATGTCATTGCCGGGATGCAGACATCACAAGCAAAAGAGTCCAACTAAACCGGGGTAGGAACCTGTGGCCTTTTGGGGTGCTAGTTCAGGCCTTCTGCCTATTTTTCCACAAATACTAAATCTGCCTTTATAAATCTGTGTGCCAAAAACTAAGAACATTAAAGGAAGAGAACAAAGCATTTAATGAAGAATTGGGAACTGCAGTATTATGTCGTGGCTGTGAAAGATAAGATTACTCTGGAATGCCATAATTGCAACAGTGAAGAAATACAAGGCACATCAGCAATATACTATTCGTCAAGACCACAAATATACTAAACTGGAAGGGGAACACTGAAAGTCTGCACTTAAGAAAATGAAAGATCAAAAGCAGCAGCAAGAATTTAAAACAATGTCAGGACGAGGGACTGACATCACTGAGGTGATGTAACATATGAAGTAACATATAAACTTGGAAGCAGAGGTAAGCAATTAAGCCATGTGGAAATCATAAGAGAATGCATTGTTAAAGCTGTAAGATCTTTAAAGTTAATAAGCACAAACAACTATTTCTTTCAAGAAGGATCATAACTGGTCAGCACCATGAATTAGCCCTTAAATGTAACAGAACAGCTTCATACAATATGCCAAAGCCAAGACATTTATTATATGATAGCCCTGGATGAATACACTGACATTACTGACTCAATGCAAGTGTTAGTTTTTAATTTGTATTATAACTGTGGATTTTGATTGCCATGAGCTTTGGGTGCCCTTACGGTGAGGATACATGAAATCGACATCTTCACTATCGTCAAAGAAAAATGCCGTGAAGCGAAAGTGAATTTATATAACTTAGTAAGTGTATGCACAGACAGTGCACCTTCTGTGAGAGTAAACGTGAAGGATTTGTGTGCGTTACTACAAGAAGAATTACCAGATCCGGATACTTTGATTTCCTTTCATTGTGTTTTGCATAACAGCATCTCTGTGCCAAATCTACTGTTTTAAGTGACACATGAAAGAAAGTTCTAAGTATTGTGAACAAAATTTGAGCAAATGTATCACGGTATCGCCAATTTTGCAACATTCAGTGTGGGTCTGCCACATCATTCTAACGTGTGCTGGTTGTCACAAGGACAAATAGTTGTAAAACTTATCTTTGCAAAAACAAGTCACAAGACTTTTTGAGGAACTGAATGAACCGCATGAGTTGTCAAAGGAGGATTTCTGCAGAAAAGCTGCATTTTTGAGTGATATAATGTCAATGCAAAATGTTCTGAATTTTTTTTTGCAAGGTAGAACTGACATGTGGCTAAAAATCCAAGCGTTCAGAAAAAGCTGACCTTTTTCAAAATTCCCCTTACCCGATCGGAACTTTCAGCTGAACATTCTCTTGAACTGGCAAAGGTAATTAATGAACAGGATACAAACAAATCATTAAGGAAATGCAGTGTGAAAGCATACACAGCTGTTCTAGACTCCCTACTCTAGAATACAATGAGTGCTTTGCAGATTTTGAGAAACATGATCTCATACTGAAACTAGCTTTTCAACCACACCTAGTTGATGCATCCAAATCACCTGATGGCTTATAGATGGAATCAAGATTTGGAGATGCCGGTGTTGGACTGGGGTGTACAAAGTTAAAAATCACACAACACCAGGTTATAGTCCACCAGGTTTAATTGGAAGCACACTAGCGTCCGAAAGCTAGTGCTTCCAATTAAACCTGTTGGACTATAACCTGGTGTTGTGTGATTTTTAAAGATGGAATCAATTGAGCTCTCAGAAGACAGTTTTTTTAAGTCTCTATTTGACACTAAGAAAGATCTCATTGAAAGATGGAAAACTGCCAGTGAATACCCACATCTACGTCAACATGTTCGTTGAATGCTGTCTTGTTTTGGCACAACCTATTGTTGTGAATCAACATTTTCACATGTGACACAAATTAAAACACCTCTGAGATGTCAGATGAGGGATATTCACCTGGAGGACCAATTAAAGCTACAGTCAACAATATAATCCCTAAACTGAAGAAACAGGCCCTTCAGCCCAACAAATCTACACCAACCCTCCAAACAGTAACCCATTCAGATGCATTCCCCCCTACACTATTACCCTACATTTACCCCTGACTAATGCACATAATGCTACACATTTCTGAACACTACGGGCAATTTAGCATGGCCAATTCACCTAACCTGCACATCTTTGGATTGTGGGAGGAAACCAGAGCACCCGGAGGAAACCCAAGCAGACACGGGGAGAACATACAGACTCCACACAGTGTCGAGGCTAGAATTGAATCTGGGTCCCCTGGCGCTGTGAGGCAGCAGTGCTAACCACTGAGCCACTGTGCTGTCTTTGCCACAGTGTTGGCACCAAATATCTGATTCCTATCTTGCAATAAGCAATCACAAAAAGTTATTAAATGGTCTGTTCTCTAGGTTTTTCACTTATTAGTAGCTCTATTTTCAACTTGGCTAAACAAACGTGTCTTTGCTGAATTCATCTTTTGTTCAAAGTCCTCATATAATAGCAGGCTTTAATTAAACTTAGTAAGTATGTCAACAAAAATATGATATTTTGTTGTATATGTTAAATTCTCAGCATGCAGCCTAATAGAATCTTGATTTTTTTTTGTCACTATTCACGCAGGAAAAAGTTAATGTTGTCGAGGAGAATACTGAGATCCAGGCTATTAGATTAGATGAGATTGAGGTTCACAGGGAGGAGGTGTTAGCAATTCTGGAAAGGGTGAAAATAGATAAGTCCCCTGGGCTGGATGGGATTTATCCTAGGATTCTCTGGGAAGCTAGGAAGGAGATTGCAGAGTCTTTGGCTTTGATGCTTATGTCATTATTGTCAACAGGAATAGTTGACACAAGACTAGAGATAGTAAACGTTGTCCCCTTGTTCAAGAAGGGGAGTAGAGACAACCCTGGCAATTATAGACCAGTGAGCTTTACTTCGGCTGTGGGTAAAGTGTTGTAAAAGGTTGTAAGAGATAGGATTTATAATCATCTGGAAAGGAATAAGTTGATTAGGGATAGTCAACACGGTTTTGTGAAGGGTAGGTCGTGCCTCACAAACCTTATTGAGTTCTTTTGAGAAGGTGACAAAACAGGTGGATGAGGGTAAAGGAGTTGATGTGATGTATATGGATTTCAGTAAGGCATTCGATAAGGCTCCCCATGGTAAGCTATTGCACAAAATACAGAGGCATGGGATTGAGGGTGATTTAGAATCAGAAATTGGCTAGCTGTAAGAAGACAGAGAGTGGTGGTTGACAGGAAATATTCATCCTGGAGTTCCGTTGCTAGTGGTGTACCACAAGGATCTGTTTTGGAGCCTCTGCTGTTTGTCATTTTTATAAATGTCCTGGATGAGGATGTAGAAGGATGGGTTAGTAAATTTGCAGATGACACTAAGGTTGGTGGAGTTGTGGATAGTGACAAAGGATGTTGCAGGTTACAGAGGGACATAGATAAGCTGCAGAGCTGGGCTGAGAGGTGGCAAATGGAGTTTAATGTGGAAAAGTGTGAGGTGATTCACTTTGTAAGGAGTAACAGGAATGCAGAGTACTGGGCTAATGGTAAGATTCTTGATAGTGTAGATGAGCAGAGAGATCTCGGTGTCCAGGTACATAGATCCCTGAAAGTTGCCACCCAAGTTGATAGGGATGTTAAGAAGCCATACGGTGAGTTAGCTTTTATTGGTAGAGGGATTGAGTTTCGGAGCCATGAGGTCATGCTGCAGCTGTACAAATTTCTGGTGTGGCCACACTTGGAGTATTGCATACAATTTTGGTCGCTGTATTGTAGGAAGGATGTGGGAGCTTTGGAAATGGTGCAGAGAAAATTTACTAGGATGTTGCCTGATATGGAGGAAAGGTCTTACGAGGAATGGCTGAGGGACTTGAGGCTATTCTCGTTAGAGAGAAGAAGGTTGAGAGGTGATTTAATAGAGACATACAAGATGATCAGAGGGTTAGATAGGGTGGACAGTGAGAGCCTTTTTCCTCGTATGGTGATGGCTAGCACAAGGGGACATAGCTTTAAATTGAGGGCTGATAGATATAGGACAAATATCAGAGAGAGTTTCTTTACTCAGAAAGTAGTAGGGGCGTGGAATGCCCTGCCTGCAACAGTAGTAGACTCGCCAATTTTAAGGGCATTTAAATGGTCATTGGATAAACATTTGGATGATGATAGAATTGTGTCGGTTAGATGGGCTTCAGATTGGTTTCACAAGTCAGCGCAACATCGAGGGCTGAAGGGTCTGTACTGGGCTGTAATGTTCTATAATTAAATAAAATGTGGCCTTCCGATGTAAAAAAGTTCCCCACCCCTGTAATAGAGCTAATTGAGGAAGATAATTCATAGGCTGGTATCCAGGCTATTTCATATCCTGGAAAGTCCACCCGTATCTGATTTGGAAAAGTTAATTTGCTTAGCAACATCAAAATCATAACCAATCAAAATAAATGTCTGGTCACCGGGTTCTAATGGAGGTTGATATCCGTGTGGCTGTATTAGTAATCTAATATAATCCACTGTAGCCCCAGTCCTTAACTTAAAGTGAGACCTCAGCTAGGCTGAAAACCTACACGTTAAGAGGATAACTTTGGACCGGTCTCTTGTAAAAAGCAGTTCCCAATGATTGTAATCAAGGCTCGGGCCAAAGCTTGATGGGGCGAATTTGTTATAAGAATCACCAATCATTTTCAATTAGAAAATGGCTGCTTGAGGGAAGTCCTAATTAAATACTTGGATGTCTTACAGAAAGATCCAGGGACTATCAGAAGAGTGATATGAAGGTGGAGAGGTACTGTATCTTTAAGAGAGTTGAAAAGCTAGCAAGAACAGCACACAGTGTTCTGAACAAGGTAACAGTGTACCACTTGGTCGATACCAATAGTACAGCTGTACTGTTATAGAACAAAAACAAATTCAAATTCAGCCGATCAGTTTAAATTATGCCCCAAGATACCAGAATCCAATCAAATTTGAATTTAGTATTTTGATAAAATTAAAACTAATGAAATGATCTGATGTTTTGGGGTATAAAAACCAGGCAGTTTGAACACTTAGGGAGAAAACTGCCATGGAGACTGCTCGCTCAAGTGCTCTCTGAAAGGTACCTGTCTGTAGAAGGAGTTTCCACAGCAGAGCATCGAAACCGACCTGGGCAGAATCTACAAAGGCAAATCTACAAAGGAGAGTCGACAAAGCTGACTGGTTTGAAACATGATTATATATTTCTGTAAACCTTAATCGGGATTTTTTTATACCAGACTAGTATGGTAGAGTAGGAGGTAAAAGATAGGTTTAAGAGAAAGGAGTTGTAAATAGTTGTTGGTATTAATATTCTCCGCTGGACTTAAAGAATGAAGTTGTTAATTTTTATTTTAAATAGTGATCTCTGGGAAAGTTTGCTGCCTCCTGAATTACAGCACAGGGTGAATCTTTTCTGTGTAGCTGATTTAAATTAGCAGAGGGGTTTTCGTAACAAGAGCCAAGGTCACCTTGCACATTGATCAGGTAGCAGTTCCGTGATTCTACAAGACCCACCCAGTGCCATTTGCCTTATGGGCAAAAGTAGAGGCAAAAATCAGGAGGCTGGAAAGTGAAGGAATCATCAAATCCGCCTGGTTTGTGGACCTGCCGCACCGATTATAAAGCCCAATGGCTCAGTTCACTTTATGGGGATTTTAAATGAGCGGTAAGCCATTTTTTGCAGTTGGATAAATACCCAGTCCCTCAGAGGATTTATACACAAATCTAGCAGGAGAGGGAAGATTTCAGCTGTGCTTCAAGAAACTGAGCATGAGCCATATTTACTTGCAATTGCACTTAGACCAGGATTCCCAGAGGTATGCCACAATTATTACCCATAGGCTTCGTACCGGTAAATGACACTGCCACTTGAAGTATTGCCAGCCTGTTTCTCAGTGGACGATGGAGAACATTTTGCAAGGTCTACCTCAAGTAGCCATTTATCTTGTGATGTTCTAATAACAGGGAATTCTAATAAGGAATACTTAGACCTTGGACATAGTCCTAAGGCATTTTCCCAAGGCAAGTGTACGCCTTAGAAGGGAAAATGCATATTCCAGGCCTCCAAAGTCACCTACTTGGGCTACAGAGTGAACAAGACCAGGTTACACCCATTGGAAGATAAAGTGAGAATGCTCAAAGGTGCCCCAGTTCCCATTTGTGTCCAGGAGGTTAGGTCATCTCTTGGACTGGTAAATTATAATGGAAGGTTCAAACATAACCTGACAACTACCCTGGCACCTTTGCATCAACTCCTAAGGGGCAGAACGGGGGCACAGTGGTTAACACAGGGACCTGAGTTCAATTCCACCCTCGTGTGACTGTCTGTCTGGAGGTTACACATTCTTCCCGCGTCGACATGGGTTTCCTCTAAGTACTCCAGTTTCCTCCCACAGTCCAAAGATGTCCATAGGTGGATTGGTCATGTGAAATTGCTAGGTGGGTTAGCCATGGGAAACTCAGGATTACAGGTCTGGGTGGGATGCTCTTCAGATGGTTGGTTTGGACTCAATGGGCTGAATGGCCTGCTTCCACACTGTAGGGATCCTGTGATCCTAATAAAGGGTCAGCCTTGGAAATGGTTGCATAGACAAGCCCTAGCTTTCAGTGAAGTAAAGAAACAGCTATCATCCTCTAATGTGTTGGCACACTATGATCCCAAGAAAGATCTAATATTAACATGCGATGCTTCCCCAGATGGCATCAGGATGGTATTAGCTCAAAGGTGGCCCAATGGAGAGAAACACCCAATAGCTCATGCATCCAGGATTTTGTCTAATCCAGACCATAAATACACCCAGAGAAAGAAGGCTTGGCAGTCATATTTGGGTCAGGAACTTCCACTCATAACTTTATGATGAAAATTTGTGATAATCATAGACCATAAATCCCCACTGGAACTGCTCAAAAAGAATGACATTCGCACCACATTCAGCGGCGCTCTCTAATACTAAGTGCTTATAAATACAAGTTAGAATACCATCCAAGTGGTAAATGCAGATGACTCCACTGGTGGTAGGGCCACTGTAAGAGTCCATAATGGTTTTAATTTTTCTCAACACACTCCCAGTCACAATTGACAATATCAGACTGTGGACATAGAAAGATCCGATCCTGGCAAAACAGAAACAGCTGGTGCTGAAGGGGGAAACCAAAGAGCCGTCACAACCATAAATGGAATCCTTTTGGACCTGGAGAGACTGGCTCACAGTAGAGGATGGTGTATAGTTATAGGGAGTGAGAGTGATAGTCCAGAGCAAAGGTCACTGCCAGGTACTGGCTGAATTCCACCATGGTCATCCAGGTGTCTCCAAACTGAAAATGTTGGTGAGAATTTATATCTAGTTGCCAGGCTTGGATGCAGGCATAGCTGCATTGGTGAGGCAGTGCCCAGAGTGCCAATAAAAATTAGCGCCAACATTTCCCACACATCCATGGGAATTGCTGGGTAACCCTTAGACACAGTTGCACATCAACTATGCAGGTCCTTTCATGGGCTCAATGTTCATTGTCATAGTGGACGCCCACTCAAAGTGGTCGGATGGGCATAGAATTCATTTGTCAAACACAGGGATGACAATGGAAAAGCTGCACACATATTTTTAAACACACAGACTCCTGGAGCTGTTGGTCACAGATAATAGGCCATTGTTTCCCAGCTGGGAGTTTGGGTATTTCCTAAAGTCGAAAGGAGATTCAACAGAAAAGGACAGCTTCATACCATCCATCATCCAATCGTATGGCAGAAAGAGTCACCCGGACTTTGAAGGCAGGCTTGAAGAAACAGCCTCCAGGGACAGGCAAAAAAACAGGGATAAAGTCTGGTGTAAGAATTGTGGAAGTGGCCCTACAAGGAAAGAGGCATGGTCGATGCAAGGTTCATTGACGTATAAAGTTCAAGTAGGTACAACAGTCCTGAACAAGCATGTGGACCATATGAAAGTTGTGAATTGACAAATGGTGCAGCAGTAAAACATTGCCTGGCCTTTGGGACAGTTGGAAAGTCTGCCAGACTCTGTGGTTCTCCCTCTCCATCAAGTGTTGCCACCTCCTCAGAATCAGAGATGAACATGAAGGATGTAGCTGCCTTGACACTTTTGCCACCAGAAGATGAAAGTTAAATTCTACCAAAGCATTCCAGGCACAAGAGACAAGCTCCCATGCAATTCATGCCGTCTGTATCACATGTTGAGTTGGAGGGAACCTGATCCAGTGTTGAAATGCCCCTGGAGTCTCTCCAAGTAAAAGGACCATCCTATATCTTGGGACTCAGTGGTGGTGGGGCGGGGGGGGGGAAGTGATGTGGTCATTGCAGCAAGTTCAGCCAGCTGGACAGCATAGAATATGAGTTCCCTGATTGGGGCTGTTAATCCAGTCCAATCAGGGAGCCTTGGCTGACAGATAAAAAGGCAAAAGTGAGGACTGCAGATGCTGGAGATTAGCCTTTTCTAATGAAGGGCTTACGGCCGAAAGATCGATTTTCCTGCTTCTTGAATGCCGCCTGACCTGCTGTGCTTTTCCAGTGCCACACTCTTGACAGATAAAAAGGGCGAGTGTCAGAGATACTGAGCCTCTGGTACCTGTCTCTGAATGAGGCAGTGTTCCAGTCAAAGACTGTTCACATATACATAAGGAGTGACTTGGTTACAGGATACCAGCCTCTGAGAAAATATTTCAGATTCATTTCAGAAGAACATGCTGTGTTCCGAGGTTCTGTTGTGAAATGATCTTTATGACTTTGCTGTTTCTAGTGTGATGCTTCCATCATCTTTTTTCTGGATGCTTCCACTGGCTGGTAAGGGACACAGGTAGCTGTTTCCTTTACACAAAGTCTCTATGGTATCAGTTAAAAGTCACAGATTACAGTGGCTATTGCATGAACTGGTTGGCTTCAAATTTAAAGTGAGTTTTGAGTATGGAGCACAGAGACTGCATCCAGCTGGGGGAAGTGTTGAACACTTGTCTCCCTATAACTTGTTTACAGCTCGAGGCCAGTTATTTACCTGAGAACGGCCAAAAGGTGTCTGCCATTGATATTTGGTCACCAGTCCACAGACCAACCCTATCTCAACTCTTTAAGTTTATCTCAACTGATTCCTTCCAGTTTCTTTTCCTTGGTCTGCGTGAGTTCTGTGTGAGTCTGTGGCATGAACCTTTTACCATTCTGGGGCCTAAACTTTCTGAGTTTAACATCTTGCAGATTTCTATCCAAACTGTCCTGACTTAAAAGCTCCACAGATTATAACATTTCTGCTGGAGGTTCATGCTTCCCCTCAATTGAACGGAACTGAAAAAGAGGCAACGTTTTCTTTCCTTTTAGACTAAACTCTATTTTTTTTTCTGAACCAAAGCAAAAACAAAAATAATGGCAGTCTTCTATTTACTCTGCCTGCCGTAAACTCAAATTTATGAACGTTTTCTCCACTACAACTGTAGGCCAAGAACTTGATTCCAGCCATAACTGATGCACCTAGGTCACTCACCCAAAAAGACTTTCTGATCTTTTAGAAAATGTCTGCAGAGCTAACCAACATCCAGTTGGCTTTAATTTGATTCCAAGTGCAAAAGAAATACATACGTGTGCTTTTCATTACACTTTTTGATGGAACTATCTTCACTCTTTCTGAACTTGTCAAAGTCTGATGTCTCATAAGATGGCTCATCAGCTTTTTGATAAATTTCATCCATGGAAGATCACTAGTCATATAAGCTATCATCAATGATCAAATCGTCAGTCATCACTCAAAAGTAATCTGCTGAGTATTTGCAACATCTTCTGTTTTTATTTCAGATTTCCACCAGGTGCAGTATTTGGTAATCATGTACACTTGACATTGTTCCTACTCAGTGTGACGGTAGTTGAATGTACAATGTAGAATGTAGAAGAATACAGCGCAGTACAGGCCCTTCGGCCCTCGATGTTGCGCCGATCCAAGCCCACCTAACCTACACTAGCCCACTATCCTCCATATGCCTATCCAATGCCCACTTAAATGCCCATAATGAGGGAGAGTCCACCACTGCTACTGGCAGGGCATTCCATGAACTCACGACTCGCTGAGTAAAGAATCTACCCCTAACATCTGTCCTATACCTACCCCCCGCTTAATTTAAAGCTATGCCCCCTTGTAATAGCTGACTCCATACGTGGAAAAAGATTCTCACTGTCGACCCTATCTAAACCCCTAATCATCTTATACACCTCTATCAAGTCACCCCTAAACCTTCTTTTCTCCAATGAAAACAACCCCAAGTTGTGCTGTAACAGTATAAAAGGAAGTCATAGCCAGGACTCACCTTCACCCCAGATCTCCTGGCACTGTCTATCCGTGGAGTGACAAATCCCACTGTTGCAGTAAAACCTTCCATTGTTGCATGTGTTGCCATCTTTCAGAAACACATTTTCAGGGCATTCTGAGGCATTTCCTCGACAGAACTCTGGCAAGTCACAATCTCCGTTTCTTGGCCTACACAATGTGCCCGCTGAAACAAACTGCAGAACAAAGGGAGCAATGAAATGCACTGACATTTAAGACATTTCAAGATTGTGAGGTTCCCACCGTAATTACCCTCCCAGACAGTGCAATTCCAGATTCCCACCATCATGGTGGTGAAAATAATATTTCCTGTCATAACTTTGATTTCTGATTTCAGCAGCTTCTGTAGTTGAGTGCAGTGGAGTTATCTTGCTGAGGTAGACTCAGCAAACAGCAATTTTCAGGAGATAGAGGAAAGCTTCATGGCATCTGGTACTGCAAGGCTTGCCACTTAAAGTTGTTCAGTTATTCTGCGGCAAACCACTTGCCTTTTCAGCATGTTTCACTACACTCCCCACACTTCTGTCTCTCTGTCACTCACACCTCTCTCAGAGATCTCTCTTCCTTCTGGTTCCAGATCTATAAGACCTCCGAGCAGAGGTTTGTCACCCAGCCCATTGAGACTGCTCTGCCATTCACTGAGATTGTGACTGATCTGCTAACCCTCAACTCCAATCTTCTTCCGTTTTTCATAAGCCTTGATTCACCTTCTGATTAAAAATCTGTCTATCGATATGACTTGGAAACTAATTGCCATTCCTTCAGTGTGACTGGGTCAAAATCCAGGAAATCCCTTCCTAATAGCAATGTGGGCCTACCTCAGCTGCAGGTATAGGCAGGCAATGATTCCTGATGAAGAGCTTTGGCTTGAAATGTCGATGTTCCTGCTCCTCGGATGCTGCCTGACCTGTTGTGCTTTTCCAGCACCACTCTAATCATAGGCAGGCAATGGCCTAGTGGTTTTATTAATCCAGAAACCCGAGTAATGTTCTGGACCTGGGTTTGAACCCTACCACGGCAGATGGCCAAATTTGAATTCAACAATAATCTGGAAATAAGAGTCTAATGATGACCATGAAACCACTGCTAATTGTCAGGAAAACTCCCATCTGGTTCACTAATGCCCTTTAGGGAAGGAAACTGCCATCCTTACCCAGTCTAGTCTACATGTGACTCCTGATCCACAGCAATGTGGTTGACCCTTAACTGCCCTCTGGGCAATTAGGAATGGGCAATAAATGCTAACCTGGCCAGTGATGCCCTCATCCCATGAATGAATAAGAAACAATCCTAGGTGCATGGAAGCCAATTCACCATCACCCTCACAAGGGAAACTAGGGATGGGAAATAAATGCAGGCTTAGCCAGTGATGCCCATATCTCACAAATGAATAACAGAAATCTCAGTCTTGAATATACTCACTAATTGTCTACAGCCCTCTGCAGTAAAGATTTACTACCCTCAGAGAAGAAAGTCCTCCTCATATCTGTCCTAAATCTGTGACCCCTTTTTTGGAGATTTTGCCCTCTGTACCAAGACCCTCCCACAAAAGGAAAATTCCTCTCCATGTCTACCTTGTCAAGTCCTCTCTCAGAATCTTGCATTCTTCAATAAGATTACTTCTCATTCTTCTCAAATCCAATGAGAATGAGATCAAACTACCCAACCTCTCTTCATAAGACAGTCCCTCCATACCCGGGATCAGTACAGTGAATGTCCTTGGACTACCTCTATTTTTCCAGTATATCTTTCCTTACATAAGGAGAAAAGAACTGTTCACAATATTCTCGCTATGGTCTGACTACTGCCTGGCATAGTTTGAGCAAAACCTCTGTATATCTATCCTTCATTTCCTGACAATAAAGTTCAATGCTCCATTTCCTTTTACCTGACGAGTTTAAGTGCTATCTTTTTGCGATTTATGCACAAGGACACCCAAATCCCTCTGTGCTGTATCTTTCTGCAGTCTTTCTCCATTTAAATAATATTCAGATCCTCTATTTTTCCTGCTAAAGTGCGCAAGCCCCTATTTTCCTACAATATATTCATTGGCCAAGTTTTTTTTCTCCCTACTCTTACCTAACCTGTCAATATCTTTCCACAGTCTTTTTGTGTCATCACGCCACTTGCCTTCCTATCTATTTTCATGGCATTTGCAAACTTGGCGGTAACGCCTTCACTTCAATCACACAAGTCATTCATATAGATTGTAAATAATTGTGGTGTCAGCACTGGTCCCTGTGGAGTTCTTAGTTACAGGTTGTCATCCTGAAAATACCCCCTTAATACTAACTCACTACCTTCTAATAATTAGCTTCTCCTCTATCCACATTAATACACTCGCCCAGCACCATGTGCTCTTATCTTGCATATTAGTCAGACATGTACCTCACCCAAATGTGCAAAAACACAAATATATTGCATATAGTACATCCCCTTTATTTATCCTCCTTGTAACCTCCTCCAAGAATACTACGTTTTTTGTTTGTTTTAATAAATGTATCATAGTTTTCACTTAGTAATCCTCGGCAATCATTCTACACTTCGGTAACATTAACTTGGAACACAAAAATACCTTAAGAGTGGGTTATAGAATCTCTAGAATCCTACAATGAGGAAAGAGGAGATTTGCCCCATCGGGGCCACACTGATCCTATAAAGCACATCCCACCCAGACCCACTATCACCCTTCCATGCTACCCCATAACACCACATGGCTAACCTACCTACACATCTCTGGACACTAAGGGCAGTTTAGCCTGGTCAATCCATCTAACCTGCACACCTTTGGACTGTGGGATGAAACCGGAGCTCCTAGAAGGAACCCCAGGTTAAAGAAATAGTATAAATTCACACTTCATTGACCATGCTTTGGATATGCCTGGGTGGTTGTGGGACACTCCACTCGTTAAATCTTGCCAACCTGAAAATTATTAATTTCTGCCGTTATTGTTTCTTGTTAGCCAGCTAATTCTCCATCCATATTAAAATATTACTCCCTACACCTTGAGTTGTTATTTTGCATAGCTACTCTTAATGTGGCACTTTGTCAAATGCCTTCAGAAAATCAAAGTAAATTATGCCTACAGGTCCCTCATTATCAATGTTGCTTGTTACTTTTGCAAAGAATTCTAACAAATTAATTAAATGTAATTTCCTTCCGCAATCCCACGTTTACTCTGCCTAGTTGCATTGAGATGATTGAAGTCGATAAAATTGAGATGCGTAGGTAGGGTTGATGGTCAGAATCTTTTTCCCAGAGTTGAAATGTCTCTTTCTATGGGGCCTACATTTAAGGTGAGAGTGAGAACGTTTAAACGAGATGTAAGGGGCAAGTTTTTACTCAGAGTTGTAGGAACCTGGAAGGCGGTGCCAGGGCTGGTGGTGGAGAGATACGAAAGGGGTGGTTAAGAGGCTTTTAGAATATACAAGGAATGGTACAATATAACCCAACAGCAGGCAGAAGAGATGAGTTTAATTTGGCATTATGCTCCACACAATATCGTGGGCTGAAGGACCTGTTCCTGCTGTGTTACTCTATATTCTTTGTTCTGTGAGATTTCTAAATGACTTCACATAATATGTTAAATGAGAGAACATCTGTATGATGGAGATTAATTGAACTGACTGGTATTTTCTGTACGAGAATGCGAGGGTGCTAAGGATTACTGCTTAAGCACCATCAAATATGATGTCATCTGAACTGGTTGGGGTAAGCAATTAGAGAGTCAGTCCAACTCATTCATGCCAACTAAATATCCTAAATAAATCCAGTCCCATTTGCCAGCATTAGATCTATATCCCCCTAAACCCTTCCTATTCATATACCCGCCCAGATGCCTTTTAAATACTGTAATTGTACCAGCCTCCCCCACTTTCTCTAGCAGCACATTCCATACATATACCATCCTCTGTGTGGGATCCCTTTTAAATCATCCCCCTCTCACTTTAAACCTATGCCCTCTAATCTGGACTCCCCCATCCCATGGAAAAGACCTTGTCTATTTACCCGATCCATGCCCCAAATGATTTTATAAACCTCTATAAGGTCACCCCTCAGCCTCCTATGCTCCAGGGAAAACAGCCCCAGCCTGTTCAGCTTCTCCCTGTAGCTCAAATCTTCCAACTCTGGCAACATCCTTATAGATCTTTTCTGAACCCTTTCAAGTATCACTGAGGAACAAAGACACCTTGGTGTAAGTCCAGAGATCCCTGAAGGCATCAGCATAGGGAGACAGGGTGGGGAAGAAGGCATAAGGGATGCTTGCCTTCATGAATGGGTCAAAACGTGTGGCGCTGGAAAAGCACAGCAAGTCAGGCAGCATCTGAGAAGCAGGAGAATCAATGTTTCAAGCATAAGCCCTTCATCAGGAATGAGGTTTATGACCCAAGGGGGCTGAGAGATAAATGGGAGAGGGTGGGGCCAGGGGGGAAGGTAGCTGGGAATGCAATAAGTAGATGAAGGTGGGAGTGAAGGTGTTTGGTCAGAGATGAGGGTGGAGTGGATAGGTGGGAAGGAAGATGGACAGGTAGGACAGTTCAAGAGGGTGGTGCCAAGTTGGAAGGTTGGATCTGGGAAAAGGCGGGAGGGGGGGAATGAGGAAACTAGTGAAATCCACTTTGATCCTGTGTGGTTGGAGGGTCCTAAGGGAGAAGATGAGGCATTTTTCCTCCAGGCATCAGGTGGTTGGGATTTGGCGGTGGAGGAGGCCCAGGACTTGCATGTCCTTGGTGGAGTGGGAGGGGGAGTTAAAGTGTTGAGCTACAGGGCGGGGGTTGTTTGATGCATGTGTCCCGGAGATATTCTCTGAAACGTTCCACAAGCTGGAATCCTGTCTCCCCAATGTCGTAGACTACAGGGTAGTGGGGTTGTTAGTGCGGTTTAATGGTGTGTAGAATATTTGCTGAAAATGTGTTGCTGGAAAAGCGCAGCAGGACAGGCAGCATCCAGGGAACAGGAGAATCGACGTTTCGGGCATAAGCCCTTCTTCAGGCTTATGCCCGAAACGTCGATTCTCCTGTTCCCTGGATGCTGCCTGACCTGCTGCGCTTTTCCAGCAACACATTTTCAGCTCTGATCTCCAGTGTCTGCAGACCTCACTTTCTCCTGTAGAATATTTGAGTAAGGAACCCCTGTCAAGTTTCACAACATTCTTCCTGGCGCAGGGAAACGAGAATTGCAGGCAGTATTCCAAAAGTGGCCGAACCATTGTCATGCACAGCAGCAACATGGCCTCCCAGCTCCTATACTCCGTTCACTGACCACAAAGGCAAGCATCTGAGGAGTAATACCTACATTGTCTCTCTCATAGTCTTGTAATAATGTCTATCACACCCAGGTAACTTCTACTTGGGTAGAGGTAGAAGCTTCTGCTGTCGTGAAATATACTGTATCTTGTTGATGACATGAGCCTCTACTGGTTAGAATTCCAATAGCTTTTTCTCCACCACATAAGACAAACCAGACCGTGTCAATCCCTACCAAGAAAGAGGGTGGGGACAGCAAATCTGCCAAAGTATTGCTGCAAGGAGATTAGGCAGATTGTGGGGGAGGGGTCATTGCTGTGTTTGATTGGCCATTAAACTGGGAGGGTTTAAACAATTTTGGCAGGGGGGTGGGAATCGGAGCCACATGTCTGATAGGGGGTCAGTTGCAGATGGGACAGTGACAGGATATATTGAATCCATCAGGAAGGTTTCTCACGCTAAGAAACAAAGGGATCGGGTTAAACTGTGTCTGCTTTAATGCAAGGAGTGTCTGGAATAAGAGTGACGAACTTAGAGCATGGGTCAGTAGTTGGGGCTACGATATTGTGGTCATTACAGAGACATGAGTTTCACAGGGACAGCAATGGTTGCTAGATGTTCCAGGGTTTAGAACATTTAAAAAAACACAGGGAGGGTGGAAAAAGAGGAGGAGGTGTAGCATGGCTAATCAGAGAGTGCATCACAGCTACAGAAACAAAGGTTGTTGAGGAAGGTTTGTCTACTGAGTCAATATGGGTGGGAGTTAGGAACAGCAAGGGAACAGCCACCGCACTGGGGGTTTTCTACACACCCCCTAATAGCAGTAGGGAGATTGAAGACCACATGGGTGGGCAGATTCTGGAAAAATGCAAAAGTAGCAGGGTTGTTGTTATGGGTGATTTCAACTTTCCCAATATCGACTGGAACCTCCTTAATGCAGATGGTTTGGATGGAGCCGTTTTTGTCAGGTGTGTTCAGGAGAGTTTCCTTACTCAGTATGTAGACAGATTGATGAGGGGAGAGGCAATTTTGGATTTGGTGCCCGGCAACGAGCCAGGACAGGAGTCACGGTGGGAGAGCACTTTGGTGAAAGTGATCATAACTGCCTCACATTTAGCATAGCCTTGGAGAGTGAAAGGAGCAGGTACCGAGGGAAGATATTTAATTGGGGCAAAGGAAATTATGACGCTATCAGACAGGAGTTGGGAAGTACAGCCTGGGAGCAATTGTTCCACAGAAAGGGCACAGCAGACACGTGGAGACTGTTTAAGGAGCAGTTGTTGCGAGTGATGCACGAATTTGTCCCTCTGAGACAGGTAAGAAGGGATAAGATTAAGGAGCCTTGGATGACGAGAACAGAGGAGCTTCTCATGAAAAGGAAGAAGGCAGCTTAGGTAAGGTGGGGGAAGCAAGGATCTAGCACAGCTTTAGAGGGTTACAGGCTGACTAGAAAGGAACTCAGAAATGGACTGAGGAGAGCCAGGAGAGGGCACGAAAAAGGCTTGGCAGGAAGGATTAGGGAGAACCCAAAGGCATTTTACTTATACGTGAGGAATAAGAGAATGATCAGGGAGAAGGTAGGGCCGATCAGGGATAGCGTAGGGAACTTGTGAGTGGAGTCTGAGCAAATGGGGAAGCCCGAAATGAGTTTTTTGCTTCAGTTTTCACCAAGGAAAGGGGACTTGTTGTGAAAAAGAACTTAGAGGAGCTGGGATAGAGTCTTGACCAGATCAAGATTGATGAAGTTGATGTGCTAGAAATTTTGGAAAACGTTACGATTGATAAGTCCCCAGGGCCAGACCAGATTTATCTGCTCTGGGAAGCGAGAAAGGAGGTTGCTAAGCCGCTGGCGAGGATATTTGCCTCCTCACTCTCCACGGGAGTCGTACCAGAGGATTGGAAGGAGGCAAATGTTGTTCCTCTTTTCAAGAAGGGGAATAGGGAAATCCCTGGCAATTACAGACCAGTCAGTCTCACGTCTGTGGTCAGCAAAGTTGTGGAAAGAATTCTGAGGGATAGGATTTGTGACTATTTGGCAAAGCATAGTGTGATTAAAGGCAGTCAGCATGGCTTTGTGAGGGGCAGGTCATGCCTCACAAATCTTATTTTGTTCTTTGAGAAGGTGTCAAGACGGGTTGACGAAGGTCGAGCAGTGGATGTGGTGTATATGGATTTCAGCAAGGCATTTGATAGGGTTCCCATGGTAGGCTCATTCATAAACTCAGGAAGTATGGGATACAGGGAGATTTGGCTATCTGGATTCAGAATTGACTGGCTGACAGAAGGCAGAGAGTGGTTGTAGATGGAAAGTATTCTGCCTGGATGTCAGTGTTGAGTGGGGTCCCGCAGGGCTCTGTTCTTGGGCCTCTGCTCTTTGTAGTTTTTATAAATGACTTGGAGGAGGAGGTTGAGGGGTGGGTTAGTAAATTTGCAGATGACACAAAGGTTGGAGGTGTCGTCGATAGTATTGAGGGCTACTGCAGGCTGCAGCGCGACATAGACAGGATGCAGAGCTGGGCTGAGAAATGGCAGATGGAGATCAACCTGGATAAATGCGAAGTGATGCATTTTGGAAGGTCGAACTCAAATGCTGAATATAGGATTAAAGATAGGATTCTTGGCAGAGTGGAGGAACAGAGGAATCTGGGTGTGCAAGTACATAGATCCCTCAAAGTTGCCACCCAAGTGGATAGGGTTGTTAAGAAAGCGTATGATGTTTTGGCTTTCCTTAACAGGAGGATCGAGTTTAAGAGCCGTGAGGTTTTGCTGCAGCTCTACAAGTCCCTGGTGAGACCACACTTGGGATATTGTGTCCAGTTCTGGTCGCCCTACTATAGGAAAGATACAGAGGCTTTGGAGAGGGTGCAAAGAAGGTTTACCAGGATGCTGCCTGGACTGGAGGGCTTGCCTTAGGAAGAAAGGTTGAATAAGCTTGGACTTTTCTCTCTGGAGAGAAGGAGGAAGAGAGGAGGCCTGATCGAGGTGTACAAGGTAATGAGAGGAATAGATAGAGTCAATTGCTAGAGACTTTTCCCCAGGGCAGGGAAGGTATAAAGGAGACATCAGAGGTAGCTTCTTTATGCAGAGAGTTGTGAGTGCATGGAATGCGTTGCCAGCTGTGGTGGTAGAAGTGAAGTCATTGGGGACATTTAAGCGACTGCTGGACATGCACATGGATAGCAGTGAGTTGAGGGGTGTGTAGGTTGTTACTATATTTTACATTAGGATTAAGTCTCGGCACAACATCGTGGGCCTAAGGGCCTGTTCTTTGCTCTACGTTTCCATGTTCTATGTTACACTTTTGCAAAGAGCCACTTTGTGGGTGAAGTGATGCTGGTTAGATCAAATACAGAGCCCAGGTGAACACTGGGCTTTGCTGAGGTGGCCAAGCAGTAACAAGGGAAGGCCAAGATTTTTATCCTCCCCAAGTCCATTGGTTAGTTTTCACTTGAACATCAAAGGCTGAGAACTAGCCATAAGACTATAAGACATAGGAGCAAACATTAGGCCATTCAGCCCGTCGACTCTGCTTCACCATTCAATAGAACATAGAACATAGAACAATACAGCACAGAACAGGCCCTTCGGCCCTCGATGTTGCGCCGATCTGTGAACTAATCTAAGCCCCTACAGTATCCTATCAATATCCATGTGCTTATCCAAGGAGTGTTTAAATCTCCCTAGTGTGGCTGAGTTAACTACATTGACAGGCAGAGCATTCCTCGCCCTTACCACTCTCTGAATAAAGAAACTGCCTCTGACATTTGTCTTAAATCTATCACCCCTCAATTTGTAATTATGCCCCTTCATACAAGCTGATGTCATCATCCTAGGAAAAGGACTTTCACTGTCTACCCTATCTAATCCTCTGATTATGTTTCTATTAAGTCCCCTCTTAGTCTTCTTCTTTCCAATGAGAACAGACCCAAGTCTCTCAGCCTTTCCTCATAAGAGTTTCACTCCAGACCAGGCAACATCTTGGTAAATCTCCTCTGCACCATTCCCAATGCTTCCACATCCTTCCCAAAATATGATGGCCAGAACTGTGCACAATATTCCAAGTGCAGCCGTATAATTGCAGCATGATATTGCAGCTCCGGAACTCAATCCCTCTACCAATGAAACCTAACACACCGTATGCCTTCTTAACAGCACTATCCACCTGGGTGGCAACTTTCAGGGATCTATGTACATGAACTCCAAGATCCCTCTGCACATCCACAATACTTCCACACACAACTTCCCACTTCTTTCTTTGACTGGCCCTATTCCTCCCCTTATCACCCTTTTATTCCTCACATACCTATAGAAAGCTTTAGAGTTTTCCTTTATTCTATTTGCTAAAGACTGCTCATGTCCTCTCTTTGCTCTTCTTAACTCTCTCCTTAAATCCTTCCTAGCTGATCTGTAACTCTCCATCACCTCATCTGAACCATCTTGTCTCATCATTACATAAGCCTCCTTCTTCTGCTTAACAAGAGATGCAATTTCTGTAGTAAACCACGGTTCCCTTACTTTATCACTTTCTCCCTGCCTGTCAGGGACACACCTTTCAAGGTGTTCCTTAAACCAGCTCCGCATTTCGATTGTCTGCATCCCCTGCATTTTGCTAGCCCATTCTATGCCTCCAAACACTTGCCTAATCGCATTACCCTTGCCCCATCGATAACTCTTGACCTGTGGCATGTACCTATCCCTTTCCATCGCTAAACTAAACGTAACGAATTATAGTCACTCTCTCCAAAGTGCTTACCTACCACTATATCAAAGACCTGGCCTGGTTCATTACCAAGCACCAGATCCTGTGTGGCCTCCCCTCTTGTCGGCCCTTCGACATACTGTGTCAGGAAACCCTCCTGCATACATTGGACAAAAACTGATCCATCCGATGTACTAGAGTTACAGCATTTCCAGTCAATGTTGGGGAAGTTAAAATCCCCCATAGTGACCACCCTGCTCCTTTCACTCCTACCCAGAATCATTTTGCCAATCCTCTCCTCCACCTCCCTGGAACTCTGCGGAGGCCGATAAAAACTCCAAGCAGCGTGACCTCTCCTCTCCTGTTTCTAACCTCAACCCATACCACCTCAGTAGACGAGTTCTCGTCAAAAGTCCTTTCAGCCACTGTTATACTGTCCTTGACTAAAAAGGTCACACCTCCCCCTCTTTACTGCCTTCCCTATTCTTAATGAAAGATCTAAACCCTGGAACCTGCAACATCCCTTCCTTACCCTGCTCTATCCATGTCTCCGAAATGGCCACAGCATCCAGAAGTCCCAGGTACCTATCCATACTGCAAGCTCACCTACCGTATTTCGGATCCATCTGGCATTGAAGTAGACACACTTCAAACCAGCTTGCTGTCTGTCAGCACACTCCTGTGACCGTAAAGTCCTGTTCATGCCCTCACTTCTCTCATCCTCCTGTGCAATAGAATGGCTGATACATTCCTCAACCCCATTCTCTCGCTTTCTCCCTTGATCCCCCTGACAATCAAGAACCTATCTATCTCTGTCTTAAATATACTCAATGACTTGGTCTCCCCAGCCTTCCATGGCAGTGAATTCCATAGATTCATCACTCTCTGGCTGAAGAGGTTTCTCCTTATTTCCATTCTAAAGGGTCCTCCCTTTACTCTAAGGCTGTGCCCTCGGGTCCCAGTCTCTCCTACCAATGGAAACATCTTCCCAACATTTGCTCCTCAAAGATCAGCAAGGCGGCCTTTGGGTGGAGCCGCAGAAAATGGGAGAGATACTAAATGAGTATTTTGCATCAGTGTTTACTGTGGAAAAGGATATGGAAGATATAGACTGTAGGGAAATAGATGGTGACATCTTGCAAAATGTCCAAAATACAGAGAACAAAGTGCTGGATGTCTTGAAATGGGTAAAGGTGGATAAATCCCCAGGACCTGATCAGGTGTACCCTAGAACTCTGTGGGAAGCTAGAGAAGTGATTGCTGGGCCTCTTGCTGAGATATTTGTATCATCGATAGTCATAGAACATAGAATATAGAACATTACAGCGCAGTAAAGGCCCTTCGGCCCTCGATGTTGCGCCGACCTGTCATACCAATCTGAAGCCCATCTAACCTACACTATTCCATGTACATCCATATGCTTGTCCAATGACGACTTAAATGTGCTTAAAGTTGGCGAATCTACTACCGTTTGCAGGCAAAGCATTCCATACCCTTACTACTCTCTGAGTAAAGAAACTACCTCTGACATCTGTCCTATATCTATCACCCCTCAATTTAAAGCTATGCCCCCTCGTGCTCGCCGTCACCATACTTGGAAAAAGGCTCTCCCTGTCCACCCTATCTAACCCTCTGATTATCTTATATGTCTCTAATAAGTCACCTCTCAACCTTCTTCTCTCTAATGAAAGTAGCCACAAGTCCATCAGCCTTTCCTCGTAAGACCTTCCCTCCATACCAGGCAACATCCTAGTAAATCTCCTCTGCACCCTTTCCAAAGCTTCCACATCCTTCTTATAATGCAGTGACCAGAACTGTACACAATACTCTAAGTGCGGCCGCACCAGAGTTTTGTACAGCTTGTACAGTCACAGATGAGGTGCTGGAAGACTGGAGGTTGGCTAACATGGTGCCACTGTTTAAGAAGGGTGGTAAGGACAAGCCAGGGAACTGTAGACAAGTGAGTTGGGAGGTCATCTTGCGGCTGTTAGGTCACTGTTGGAATATTGCATGCAATTCTGGTCTCTCTGCTACCGGAAAGATGTTGTGAAACTTGAAAGGGTTCAGAAAAGATTTACAAGGATGTTGCCAGGGTTGGAGGATTTGAGCTCTAGGGAGAGGCTGAACAGGCTGGGGCTGTTTTCCCTGGAGCGTCAGAGACTGAGGGGTGACCTTATAGAGGTTTACAAAATTATGAGGGGCATGGATAGGGTAAATAGACAAAGTCTTTTCCCTGGAGTGGGGGAGTCCAGAACTAGAGGGTATAGGTTTAGGGTGAGAGGGGAAAGGGACCTACGGGGGCAACTTTTTCACACAGAGGGTGGTGCGTGTATGGAATGAGCTGCCAGAGGAAGTGGTGGAGGCTGGTACAATTGCAACATTTAAAAGGCATCTGGATGGGTACATGAATAGGAAGGGTTTGGAGGGATATGGGCTGGGTGCTGGCAGGTGGGACTAGATTGGGTTGGGATATCTGGTCAGCATGGATGGTTAGGACTGAAGGGTCTGTTTCCGTGCTGTACATCTCTATGACTCTGTGACTCTATCTACTCTGTCCAGACCAGTCAGTATTCTGTAAGTTTCAATTAGATTCCCCTCATCCTTTAATGCATAAACCCAGAGCCCTCAAACGTTCCTCAGATGTTAAGGTTTTCATTGCTGCTCTGAACACGCTCCATGGCCAGTCCATCCTTCCTGAGATATGAGGCCAAAAACTGCACACAATTCTCCAAAATGTGGTCTGACCAGAGTCTGATAGAGCCTCAGAAGTACATCCCTGCTTTTATATTCAAGTCCTCTCAAAATAAATGCTATAATTCCATTTGCCTTTCTGTCTATTGACTCAACCTGCAAGTTTACCTTGAGAGAATTCTGGATTAGAACTCCTAAGTCTCTTTGCACTTTAGAATTCTGAATTTTCTTCCATTTAGAAAATAGTCCATGCCTCTATTCTTCCTACCAAGGTGCATGACCTCACACTTTCCCACGTTGTACTCCATCTGCCATCTCTATGCCTCCTCTCCTAACCTGTCCAAATCCTGCTGTAGCCTCCCCGCCTCCTCAATGCTACCTGTCCCTCTGTCTATCTTTGTGTCATCTGCAAACCTAGCTAGAATGCCCTCAGTTCCTTCATCTAGATCGTTAATGTATAAAGTGAAACGTTGTGATCCCAACACTGACCCTTGTAGAACACCACTTGTCACCAGGTGCCATCCTGAGAAGGCCCCTTTTATCCCCACTCTCTGTTTTCTGACAGACAGCCAGGCTTCTATTTATGCTAGCACCTTGCCTCTAACACCATGGGCCCTGATCTTACTCAGTAGCCTCCTGTGTTGCACCTTATCAAAGGCCTTCTTAAAGTCCAGGTAGATAACATCCATTGGCTCTCCTTCCTCTAACCTCCTCTTTACTTCCTCAAAGACGTCTAGCAGATTTGTCAGGCATGACCTCACCTTGATTAAACCATGCTGACTCTGTCCTATTTTGCGTTACACTCTGAAGCATTCAGAAATCTCATCCTTCACGATGGATTCCAGATTCTTACCGATGACCGAGGTTAGGATAATTGGTCTGTAATTTTCTGTCTACTTGCCTTGCTCCCTTTTTAAAACCTTTGCGATTTTCCAGTCCTCCGGGATCCTCCCTGATTCTCGTGATTCCTAAATGATTACTAGTAACGTCTTTACTATCTCTTCAGTTACCTCCCTGAGAACTCTGGGGTGTAGATAATCTGGTCATCATGATGGCCCTATGCCTGAAACGTCGACTCTCCTGCTCTTCAGATGCTGCCTGATCTGCTGTGATTTTTGTGTGCTACACTTTTGATCGCTGACTCTCCAGCACCTGCAGTCTTCACTTTCTCCCAGAAACTGATCTGGACTATCCATATCAATAGTGTGGCTACAAGAGCAGGTCAGAAGTTAGGAATCCTGTAGTGGGTAACTCACCTCCTGATTCCTCAAAGTCTATCCATCATCTACAAGGCACAAGTCAGGAGTGTGATGTAATACTCACCTGGATGAGCCCAAACAACACACAAGACACTTGACACCATTCAGGACAAAGCAGCTTATCTGGTTGACACCACATCCACAAACATTCACTCCCTCCACCATCAACATTCAGTAGCAGCAGCGCATACTAATGAGGAGATCTACTGCAGAAATTCACCAAGGCTCATTCGGCTGCACCCTCCAAACCCACGACCATCTCAAAAGACAATTACAGTACTTGCATGGAAACACCACCACTGGCAAGTTCCCCTCCAAGCCACTCACCAACTGGACTTGGAAATATATCACCATTCCTTCACTGTTGCTGCGTCAAATCACTCCATAACAGCAATATGAAAGTACCTGAATCATAAAGTCTGCAGTGACAATTGGCAGTACTCACCAATTTTATTCCCAATTGAATTCAAATTTCTCACCTGCCAAGGTGAGTTTCAAACCCATGAACTCAGCGTATTCACCTGGGCCCCGAGGTTACAATTCACTGATGTTACACTCAGTATCATCTCCCCTTTCCAACTCATCCTCACATCCCCACCCCATCCCCGCCCCAAATGGCAACTCCTCCTCCCCACTAATTGCCAACAACTTCTCCTCTATCAATAGCATGGATTTTTGAAGATTGGATTTAACTGTGAGAGAAACTCTTCTCCCATCTGTTGGAGCTGCTTTGCAACCAAAGGCTGAAGGGACTGGCAACATTTATGTTCTGATAGCTCCCAGTTGCTCGACACCCTGCTTGAGCACAGTCCTTTTGTATATTGTTATAGCCCAACAGGTTTATTTGAAAACACTAGCTTTCAGAGCGCTGCTCCTTCATTAAGTGCTTACGAGAAGTGGAAGACACAGAATTTATAGGGAAAAGATCATGCAAACACGAGTTGTATGACCCTTTGATATTTTCCTTGTAAATTCTGTATCTTGTCTTCCATTCTCACTTACCACTGATGAAGGAGCAGTGTTTTCAAACAATGACAGCGTGATTTTTGACTTTATCCAACTCAGTCCAACACTGGCACCTGCACATCATTTGCATATTGCAAAGGATAATCCAATGAGATCTTACTTCACAATCTTTACAGCAGGAGCCAGAGGATGAACATTTCGCCCCACGTTTTAATTTGCAAGTCGATGGTTCACAGCAGGGGTCTGGACAATCCTGAGGGCAAAACAAACAGATATTACGATCTCCTGAAATGACATCTCAACATACGTACTGGTTTCAATGATTCTCGACCAAGGGGACTATGTAGAGGTGGCCTTGCTCTGTATCTAGCCATGTGGTGTATTGTCCTAGGAGGGTTGGGTGGGGACAGCAGAGGAGAAACATTTTTCTGAATTTAACTACGTGCTGCACGTGTTCTGCAATTTCATAATGGGAACAGTGTCGACCCAATATTGTCCCAGGAGTGTTTGAAGGGGACAGGGTCTGGTCAACTACTGCTCCCTCAGGTTCCCTTAACCCTGCTCCCAATGCTACATAATCCCAGATTCCCTTTACCCTGCTCACATTGCACCCCAAGGTTCCCTTCACCCGGTACCCACTGGACCCCCAGGTTCCCTTTATCCTGTTCCCACTGGACCCCCAGGTTCCCTTTACCCTGTTCCCACTGGACCCCTAGATTCCCTTTACCCTGTTCCCACGGGACCCCCAGGTTCCCTTTACCCTGTTCCCACTGGACCCCCAGGTTCCCTTTACCCTGTTCCCACTGGACCCCCAGATTCCCTTTACCCTGTTCCCACGGGACCCCCAGGTTCCCTTTACCTTGTTCCCACTGGACCCCCAGGTTCCCTTTACCCTGTTCCCACTGGACCCCTAGATTCCCTTTACCCTGTTCCCACGGGACCCCCAGGTTCCCTTTACCCTGTTCCCACTGGACCCCCAGGTTCCCTTTACCCTGTTCCCACTGGACCCCCAGGTTCCCTTTACCTTGTTCCCACTGGACCCCCAGGTTCCCTTTACCCTGTTCCCACTGGACCCCCAGGTTCCCTTTACCCTGTTCCCACTGGACCCCCAGGTTCCCTTTACCTTGTTCCCACTGGACCCCCAGGTTCCCTTTACCCTGTTCCCACTGGACCCCCAGGTTCCCTTTATCCTGTTCCCACTGGACCCCCAGGTTCCCTTTACCCTGTTCCCACTGGACCCCTAGATTCCCTTTACCCTGTTCCCACGGGACCCCCAGGTTCCCTTTACCCTGTTCCCACTGGACCCCCAGGTTCCCTTTACCCTGTTCCCACTGGACCCCCAGATTCCCTTTACCCTGTTCCCACGGGACCCCCAGGTTCCCTTTACCTTGTTCCCACTGGACCCCCAGGTTCCCTTTACCTTGTTCCCACTGGACCCCCAGGTTCCCTTTACCCTGTTTCCACTGGACCCCCAGGTTCCCTTTACCCTGTTCCCATGGGACCCCCACGTTCCCTTTACCCTGTTCCCACTGGACCCCCAGGTTCCCTTTACCCTGTTCCCATGGACCCCCAGGTTCCCTTTACCTTGTTCCCACTGGACCCCCAGGTTCCCTTTACCCTGTTCCCACTGGACCCCCACGTTCCCTTTACCCTGTTCCCACTGGACCCCCAGGTTCCCTTTACCCTGTTCCCACTGGACCCCCAGGTTCCCTTTACCCTGTTCCCACTGGACCCCCAGGTTCCCTTTACCTTGTTCCCACTGGACCCCCAGGTTCCCTTTACCCTGTTCCCATGGGACCCCCAGGTTCCCTTTACCTTGTGCCCACTGGACCCCCAGGTTCCCTTTACCTTGTTCCCACTGGACCCCCAGGTTCCCTTTACCCTGTTCCCACTGGACCCCCAGATTCCCTTTACCCTGTTCCCACGGGACCCCCAGGTTCCCTTTACCTTGTTCCCACTGGACCCCCAGGTTCCCTTTACCCTGTTCCCACTGGACCCCCAGGTTCCCTTTACCCTGTTCCCACGGGACCCCCAGGTTCCCTTTACCCTGTTCCCACTGGACCCCTAGATTCCCTTTACCCTGTTCCCACGGGACCCCCAGGTTCCCTTTACCCTGTTCCCACTGGACCCCTAGATTCCCTTTACCCTGTTCCCACGGGACCCCCAGGTTCCCTTTACCCTGTTCCCACTGGACCCCTAGATTCCCTTTACCCTGTTCCCACGGGACCCCCAGGTTCCCTTTACCCTGTTCCCACTGGACCCCCAGGTTCCCTTTACCCTGTTCCCACTGGACCCCCAGGTTCCCTTTACCTTGTTCCCACTGGACCCCCAGGTTCCCTTTACCCTGTTTCCACTGGACCCCCAGGTTCCCTTTACCCTGTTCCCATGGGACCCCCACGTTCCCTTTACCCTGTTCCCACTGGACCCCCAGGTTCCCTTTACCCTGTTCCCATGGACCCCCAGGTTCCCTTTACCTTGTTCCCACTGGACCCCCAGGTTCCCTTTACCCTGTTCCCACTGGACCCCCACGTTCCCTTTACCCTGTTCCCACTGGACCCCCAGGTTCCCTTTACCCTGTTCCCACTGGACCCCCAGGTTCCCTTTACCCTGTTCCCACTGGACCCCCAGGTTCCCTTTACCTTGTTCCCACTGGACCCCCAGGTTCCCTTTACCCTGTTCCCATGGGACCCCCAGGTTCCCTTTACCTTGTGCCCACTGGACCCCCAGGTTCCCTTTACCTTGTTCCCACTGGACCCCCAGGTTCCCTTTACCCTGTTCCCACTGGACCCCCAGGTTCCCTTTACCTTGTTCCCACTGGACCCCCAGGTTCCCTTTACCCTGTTCCCACTGGACCCCCAGGTTCCCTTTACCCTGTTCCCACTGGACCCCCAGGTTCCCTTTACCCTGTTCCCACTGGACCCCCAGGTTCCCTTTACCCTGTTCCCACTGGACCCCCAGGTTCCCTTTACTTTGTTCCCATGGGACCCCCAGGTTCCCTTTACCCTGTTCCCACTGGACCCCCAGGTTCCCTTTACCCTGATCCCACTGGACCCCCAGGTTCCCTTTACCCTGTTCCCACGGGACCCCCAGGTTCCCTTTACCCTGTTCCCACTGGACCCCCAGGTTCCCTTTACCCTGTTCCCATGGGATCCCCAGGGTTCCCTTTACCTTGTTCCCACTGGACCCCCAGGTTCCCTTTACCCTGTTCCCACTGGACCCCCAGTTTCCCTTTACCTTGTTCCCACTGGACCCCCAGGTTCCCTTTACCCTGTTCCCACTGGACCCCCAGGTTCCCTTTACCTTGTTCCCACTGGACCCCCAGGTTCCCTTTACCCTGTTCCCACTGGACCCCCACGTTCCCTTTACCCTGTTCCCACTGGACCCCCAGGTTCCCTTTACCCTGTTCCCACTGGACCCCCAGGTTCCCTTTACCTTGTTCCCACTGGACCCCCAGGTTCCCTTTACCCTGTTCCCATGGGACCCCCAGGTTCCCTTTACCTTGTGCCCACTGGACCCCCAGGTTCCCTTTACCCTGTTCCCACTGGACCCCCAGGTTCCCTTTACCTTGTTCCCACTGGACCCCCAGGTTCCCTTTACCCTGTTCCCACTGGACCCCCAGGTTCCCTTTACCCTGTTCCCACTGGACCCCCAGGTTCCCTTTACCCTGTTCCCACTGGACCCCCAGGTTCCCTTTACCCTGTTCCCACTGGACCCCCAGGTTCCCTTTACTTTGTTCCCATGGGACCCCCAGGTTCCCTTTACCCTGTTCCCACTGGACCCCCAGGTTCCCTTTACCCTGATCCCACTGGACCCCCAGGTTCCCTTTACCCTGTTCCCACGGGACCCCCAGGTTCCCTTTACCCTGTTCCCATGGGACCCCCAGGTTCCCTTTACCCTGTTCCCATGGGATCCCCAGGGTTCCCTTTACCTTGTTCCCACTGGACCCCCAGGTTCCCTTTACCCTGTTCCCATGGGACCCCCACGTTCCCTTTACCCTGTTCCCACTGGACCCCCAGGTTCCCTTTACCCTGTTCCCACTGGACCCCCAGGTTCCCTTTACCCTGTTCCCATGGACCCCCAGGTTCCCTTTACCCTGTTCCCACCGGACCCCCAGGTTCCCTTTACCCTGTTTCCGCGGGACCCCCAGGTTCCCTTTACCCTGTTCCCATGGGACCCCCAGGTTCCCTTTACCCTGTTCCCACTGGACCCCCAGGTTCCCTTTACCCTGTTCCCACTGGACCCCCACGTTCCCTTTACCCTGATCCCACTGGGCCCCCACGTTCCCTTTACCCTGTTCCCACTGGACCGCCAGGTTCCCTTTACCCTGTTCCCACTGGACCCCCACGTTCCCTTTACCCTGTTCCCACTGCACCCTCATGTTCCCTTTACCCTGTTCCCACTGGACACCCAGATTCCTTTTACTGTTTTCCTATTGCCGCTGCCACTCCAAGTGTGTATTTTTATTTTAAAAACAACTCCTGCAACCTTGTTTGCTATTAGTGGCTCGACTCCTCTCATATTTCATCTTTTTCCCCTTACTGCTTTTCAGTTCTCCTCTGCTGACTTTTTAATGGCCACCCAATCCTCTGACTTCCTCCTAATTTTGAACACATTGCCTGCTTTCTCTTTGTGTTAATGTATTGCTGGTCAGCCATGGTAGCCTCCTTAACACGTTTCTTCTTCTTTCTGAGACCTGGATGTATATGTGCATACGTCATTAAAGGTGTTGGAACTAGTAGAGAGAGCTCTTGATACTGAACGTAGTATTCCAGACTTCATAAATAAGGACATAGAGTATGAGAGCAACTTCAGTGTCAAGGTGCATTTTTACTGTTAAATGCATTTCATGCTCACATCTTGCCTTTTGAACTTTTCCCTGCCAGAAGAACGTTTACTGTTTATATTTAAGGGATCCAGTTTAAGAGAGCCGAGTCTGTTGTAGCACAATCATATCTCCAGCAGTAAACCTTCACAGCTGCCTTGCATGTATCTTTAATCTGCTGCAGACATGGGTAAGGGTGGTACTGTTGGACTGCAGTGGTTCAAGAAAACAGCTTACCACCACCTTCTCAAGGGCACAAGGGACAACAGGATGGCCACAGTGAGGGTAGGGCCAATCAGGGATAGTGGAGGGAACTTGTGCCTGGAGTCAGGCAAGGTAATGGAGGTCCTCAATGAATACTTTGCTTCAGTGTTGTTTGTGAGGACTGTGTAAAACAGGCTGATATGTTCAAACAGATTGATGTGAAGGAGGAGAATATGCTGGAAATTTTGAAACACATGAGGATAGATAAGACCCCTGGGCCAGACGGGATGTTTGCCCCAGGTTACTACAGGAAGTGAAGGAAGAGATTGCTGTGCTTTGGCGTTGATTGTTGCATCCTCACTGTCCACTGGAGTAGCACCAGATGATTGGAAGGTGGTAAGTGGTATTCCCTTGTTCAAAAAATCCTGGGATAACTCTGGGAATTATAAACCAATCAGTCTTATGTCAGTGATGGGCATGGGATACAGGGAAATCTGGCTGTCTGGATACAGAATTGACTCGTCCATAGAAAACAGAGAGTAGTAGTAAATGGAAAGTATTCAGCCTGGAGCTGGGTGACCACTGGTGCTCCGCAGGGATCTGTTCTGGGATCTCTGTTCTTTGTGCTTGACACCTGCCCTGCCTTATTTCCCAAGAGTTTTGCACCTTCTCTAGTACCTACATCCACATACTGAATCAGAAAATTGTCTTGTAAGCACTTAACAAATTCCTCTCCATTTAAACCTTTAACACTATGGCAGTCCTAGTCAATGTTTGGAAAGTTAAAATCCCCTACCATAACCACCCTATTATTCTTACAGATAGCTGAGATTTCCTTACAAGTTTGTTTCTCAATTTCCCTCTGACTATTAAGGGGTCTATAATACAATCCCAATAAGGTGATCATCCCTTTCTTACTTCTCAGTTCCATCCAAATAACTTCCCTGGATGTATTTCCGGGAATAACCTCCCTCAGCACAGCTGTAATGCTATCCCTTATCAAAAACACCACTCCCCCATCTCTCTTGCCTCCCTTTCTATCCTTCCTGTAGCATTTGTATCCTGGAACATGAAGCTGCCAGTCCTGCCCATCCCTGAACCATGTTTCTGTAATTGCTATGATATCCCAGTCCCATGTACCTAACCATGCCCGGAGTTCATCTGCCTTCCCTGTTAGACCCCTTGCATTGAAATGAATGCAGTTTAATTTATTAGTCCTACCTTGTCCCTGCCTGCCCTGACTGTTTGATTCACTTCTGTTCTCAGCTGTACCCGTCTCAGATCGATCTCTTTCCTCACTATCTCCCTGGGTCCCACCTCCCCACCTTACTAGTTTAAATCCTCCCAAGCAGCTCTAGCCAATCTCCCTGCCAGTATATTAGTTCCCTTCCAATTTAGGTGCAATCCGTCCCTCTTGTATAGATCACTTCTACCCCAAAAAAGATTCCAATGATCTAAAAATGTGAATCCTTCTCTCCTATACCAGCTCCTCAGCCGTGCATTCACTTGCTCTATCCTCCTATTCCTGCCCTCACTAGCTCGTAGCACCAGGAGTAATCCAGATATTATTACTCTTGAGGACCTCCTTTTTAAATTCCTGCCTAACTCTCTGTAATCTCCCTTCAGAATCTCAACCTTTTCCCTTCCTATGTCTAGGTTCAGATGTGGACAATGACCTCTTGCTGGCCCCTCTCCCCTGTGAGAACATTCTGCACCCTCTCTGAGGTATCCTTGACCCTGGCACCAGGGAAACAACACACCATTTTGCTTTTTCTCTGCTGGCCACAGAAACATCTGTCTGTACCTTGGACTACAGAATTCCCTAACACAATTGATCTCTTGGAAGCCGACGTACCCCTCGTTGCATTAAAGCCAGTGTCAATACCAGAAAATTGGCTGCTCGTGCTGCGTTCCCCTGAGAATCCATCACCTCCTACATTTTCCAAAACAGCACACTGTTTGAAATGGGTATATCCACAAAAGACTCCTGCACTAGGTGCCTACCTCTCTCACCCTTCCTGGAGTTAACCCATCTATGTGACTGTATCTGAGACTTTCCCCCCTTCCTATAACTGCCGTCCATCACATACTGTTGCTGTTGCAAATTCCTCATCGCTTTTATCTGTCTTTCCTCCCGATCCTCTCGATCTGATAAGATTTGCATCCAACAGCATTTATGGCAGATACAATCCGCAGTAACTCTTTAAACTCCCACATCTGACAAGAAGTACATATCACTGTATTAAAGGCCATTTTTGCTCCTTCACAATCTACAGACCCAGAAAATAACACCGTCTTATTTCGCTACAAACACTGCCCCAGGTTAAATTAATAGTTATGGCTTTTAAGTTTAAGTTAAATTTTAAGTTTAATCAAGAGACATATCTCCAAACACATATAATCAAGAAAGATCCCACTCTACTCACTACTGCAGCCTTTCTGTTGGACAGACTTAAAACAACGATTAAGTTATTTGATTCTGTGCTGTGAACTTCGCCCAAACAGGTTCCTCCAAGATTAGTTGTGAATTTCACTGTTTGTTAATTTTTCCATAAATCAAGAAACTGGAGTGACCTCCTCAGGATATAGATCTCGATAAATAAAGTGAAGACATCACATGGCTGATCAGGAACCTTTCCCACTCTTAGCATGCTATTGGTGTGTTTGGCTACATTATGAACTCAGTGTCCGTGGCCTGGAGTGGAACTTGAACCCAGAGCTTCTGGCTCAGAGGTAGGGGCATTACCCAACATGCCTGCAGATCTACTTAAGCTTACAACAGCTGGTACTCCCAGATAAATCTCCGACACAAGTACTGAGAAGAGCTGGATATGTATACATTCCGAGATCAGCCAAGATTGAGGTTCTTCAGACTGGTATACTGTCGGAACTGAAAGTAAATATTGCTGGAGATCACAGCAGGTCCTGCAGCATCAATGGGGAGAAAGCAAGCTAACGTTTCAAGTCTGAATAACTTTTCATCAGTCAAGTGGACTCTCATATAATTATTGAAACATACAGTACAGAAGAGGCCCTTCAAGTCATTGCTGCCAAGACTACATTAAATCAATACTAGCCCCATTCTCCAGCACTAGGTCCACAGCTATAAATGCTATGACATTTCAAGTGCTTGTCTTAAGTAGTTTTTAAAGGTTGTGAGGTTACCTATTATACTCTTTTGATAAACAAATTTGAAGAAATTAAGCCAAGTTAAAACACAGCAACTCTGAAGGGTGGATTGCAATAAAACTAAAACATTCAAATTAAATGTTAGAATTTAAATTAAAATGTCATTTTGGATGGAGATACTGTCCTTTAGCTGACATAGTGTGAAAAATCACAGGGTTTCAAAAAAGCCACTGTGCCCCCCCCCCCCCCCCCCCCCGCCGGCTCTGTCCCTAATCAAACCGTGTCCAACCCATGTGTACTCTTAATAACTATCTGTAGGAGAAGAAATATGTTCATGAGTTCTCATACCATTCAGGCTTGCTGTCTGTAGTTTCCCACATCATTTACCTGATTCCTGCTTACCTTGGGAATGCCACAGTCACACTCTTCATTTTTCTCCACATACATGTTGCCACACTCTGGCCCTGGAACCAGCTTATCAACGTCTGGCAAATTGTAGAGACATATCCCAAAACCACGAAGCAGGCTTGTCTCCAGGTCATCTTTGCTGCAGCTGCTGAACATTATTGGGAAGTTTAAACTGAGGATAAGAACACATGATAGTGTCAAAGAAGAGCAAGTTCAAAATATAACAAAGAGCAGGAACCAATGCCCATATCCACTAAGTTCATCACATCTCCCAAACCTGCACCTCTACCGCCTGCAAAGAGAAGACATTGCCACCTACAACCATTCGAAGTTATATACGGTACAACTATTCCTTCATCAGCACTGGGTAAAGCTGCTGGATCTCTCAATCCAACAGCTCTGGGGGACTATCTTCACAGCAAGAAAAACAGTGATACAATAAGATTGCTTCACTTTTCAAGAACAGTTAGGGAAAAGCAATTAATTCTGGCATGATGAAATAAATTGGATCCTGTTCCACCTGAGTAGCAATCTTGGGAACTAACATAATTTAGCTAAAGGTCACTGAAAAGACACTAGACTCAATATCAGGCACTGATTGTGAGTGCCCAAGCAATTGTGGTGCGCTTGGAGTTGGGAGGACAATGCCATAAAGTCTCAAGTCAAACATTACCAAGGAAACTTCCTGTCAATTAGCACTCCCCAAAGTAGGGGAGTCCAAAACTAGAGAGCACAGGTTTAAGGTGAGAGGGGATACATTTAAAAGGGACCTAAGGGGCAACGTTTTCATGCAGAGGCTTGGCAGAGGAAGTGGTGGAGGCTGGTACAATTACATTTAAAAGGCATCTGGATGAGTATACAATTAGGAAGGTTTTAGAGGAATATCGGTCAAATGCTGGCAAATGGGACTAGATCAGTTTAGGATGTCTGCTCGGCACAGACAAGTTGGGCTGAAGGGTCTATTTCCATGCAGGTAGATAGGATAATGAAGAAGGCATTTGGTATGCTTACCTTTATTGGTCAGAGTATTGAGTACAGGAGTTGGGAGGACATGTTGCGGCTGTACAGGACATTGGTTAAGCCACTGTTGGAATATTGTGTGCAATTCTAGCCTCCTTCCTATTGGAAGGATGTTGTGAAACTTGAAAGGGTTCAGAAAAGATTTAGAAAGATGTTGTCAGGGTTGGAGAGTGTGAGCTATAGGGAGAGGCTGAACAGGCTGGGGCTGTTTTCCCTGGGGCGTCAGAGGCTGAGGTTTATAAAATTATGAGGGGCATGGATAGGATAAACAGACAAAGTCTTTTAGCTGGGATGGGGGAGTCCAGAACTAGAGGGCATAGATTTGGGGTAAGAGGGGGCAATTTAAAAGGGACCTAAGGCGTATCTTCTTCACGCAGAGGGTGGTACATGTATGGAATGAGCTGCCAGGGGAAGTGCTGGAGGCTGGTACAGTTACAGCATTTGAGAGGCATCTGGATGGGTATATGAATATGAAGGGTTTGGAGGGATATGGGCCGGGTGGTGGCAGGTGGGGCTAGATTGGGATAGGGTTGGGATATCTTGTTGGCATGGACGGGCTGGACTGAAGGGTCTGTTTCTGTGCTGTACATCTCCATGGCTCTACGACACTGCCTCCGTGCACAAATGACCAGGACGGTCTTCAATGGGCTCTACTCTTTCCCCAGTTATACTTTTACCCTTAATGTACTTGGAAAATAACATGATATTTATCTATTTTATCTGCCATTATTCTTTCATGTCTCCATTTTGCTCTATTTTTTTTTTAATTTCCCCTTGCACATTATGCACTCCACGAGGTCATCTGCAGTTCTGAGCCCTCAGTATCTGCCAAAAGCCTCCCCTTTCCTCTTTATCCAATTTTGTAAATCAGTTGTTAGCCGAGGATCATCGTCTTTGTTTGTCCCATGCTTTATCTTTATTAGAATATGCTGGAAAGGGAGCCGGGGGATGGAGAGGGTCATTATTTGAAATTGGAGAACTCGATGTTGAGTCCTCCGGGCTGCAGGCAGAAGATAAAGTGTTGTTCCTCTAATCTGTGGTCTGATTCATTGCGACAATGCAGGAGGCCGAGGATGGACATGTCAGAGAGGGAGTGGGAAAGGGAATAGAAATGGGCAGTGATTGGGAGGTCAGGCTGGCCCTCATGGACCCTGTTGAAATTCTCAGCAAAACGTTCCGTTAGTTTATGTTTGGTCTCCCCATTGTAGAGAAGACCTCATCGGGAGCACTGGATGTAGTAAACTAGGTTGGAGAAGAGGCAGGTGAACCTCTGTCTCACCTGGAAGGACTCTGTGGGGCCCTAGATGGAACTGAGGGGGGTGGTGCGCCAGCAGGTTTTGCAGCTTTTACAACTGCATGGGAAGCCACCGAGGGGGTTCAGGGGATTGGTGGGGAGGGTGGTACCAACCAACGATTGGTGAAGGGAATGGTCCTCCCAGAAGGCAGAGAGGGGTGGGGACAGGAAAATGTTCTCGGTGGTGGGGTCGAGTTGGAGTTGGCAGAAGTGTTTGAGGATGATACGTTCAATGTGGAGTCTAGTGAGTTAGCAAGTAAGGACAACGGGAGCCCTATCTTCACTATATTTGTTGCGGGGGGGGAGGGGATGTTCAGAGCAGGGAATGGACGAGGTGTGGTCGTGGGTAATATGGATGACAGAGGGAGGGAAAGCATGTTGTTTAAAATAGGTGGACATCTGGAATGCTAGGGAGCGGAATGTCTCCTTGTCAGAGCAGATGCGATGGAGTCAGAGGAATTGGGAAAGTGGGCAAGAGTTGTTGCAGGATACAGGGTGGGAGGAGGTGTGGTCCAGGGGTTATGAGAGTCTGTGGATAAAAACTGTTGCCGGAGATGAAAATGGAGAGAAAGTGAGGACTGCAGATGCTGGAGACCAGAGTTGAAAAGTGTGGTGCTGGAAAAGCACAGCAGGTCAGGCAGCATCCGAGGAGCAGGAGAATCGACATTTCGGGCATAAGCCCTTCTTCAGGAATGAGGCTGGTGTGCCAAGCGGGCTGAGATAAAAGTTGGGGGGGGGGTGGGGGAAATTTGGGGGAGGGGCGCTGGGAATACAATAGGTGGAAGGAGGTGAGGGTGAGGGTGATAGGCTGCAGAGGGGGTGGGGGCAGAGAGGTCAGAAAGAAGATTGCAGGTCAAGAGGGCGGGGTACTGAATCCGGAGGTTGGGACTGAGATAAGTTGGGGGGAGGGGAAATGAGGAAGCTGGAGAAATCTACATTCATCCCGTGTGGTTGGAGGGTTCCTAGGCGGAAGATGAGGCGCTCTTCCTCCAGGCGTCATGTGGTCAGGGTCTGGCGATGGAGGAGGCCAAGGACCTGCATGTCCTTGGTGGAGTGGGAGGGGGAGTTAAAGTGTTCATCCACTGGGCGGTTGGGTTGGTTGGTGCGGGTGTCCCAGAGGTGTTCCCTGAAACGTTCCGCAAGTAGGCGGCCTGTCTCTCCAATGTATACGAGGCCACATCGGGTGCAGCCGATGCAGTAAATTTTGTGTGTGAAGGTGCAGGTGAATTTGTGGTGGATATGGAAGGATCCCTTGGGGCCTTGGAGGGAAGTGAGGGGGAAGGTGTGGGCTCAAGTTTTGCATTTCTTGTGGTTGCAGGGGAAGGTGCTGGGAGTGGAGGTTGGGTTGGTGGGGGGTGTGGACCTGACGAGGGAGTCGCGGAGGGAGTGGTCTTTCCGGAACACTGATAGGGGTGGGGAGGGAAATATATCCCTGGTGGTGGGGTCTGTTTGGAGGTGGCGGAAATGACGACGAATGATGCAATGTATTTGGAGGTTGGTGGGGTGGTAGGTGAGGACCAGTGGGGTTCTGTCCTGGTGGCGATTGGAGGGGTGGGGATCAAGGGCGGAGGAACGGGAATTGGAGTAGATGCGGTGGAGGGCATCGTCAACCATGTCTGAGGGGAAATTGCGGTCTTTGAAGAAGGAGGCCATTTGGGCTGCGACCACGACCAACTCCAATCCAACTCCGCCCCCATGACCAACTCCACCCCAACTCCGCCCCCACGACCAACTCCACCCCAACTCCGCCCCCACGACCAACTCCACCCCCACGACCAACTCCACCCCCACGACCAACTCCACCCCCACGACCAACTCCATCCCAACTCCACCCCACGACCAACTCCACCCCAATTCCACCCACACAATCAACTCCACCCCCAATTCCTCCGCCACGACCAACTCCATCCCAACTCTGCCCCCACTACCAACTCCGCCCCCATGACCAACTCCGCCCTCACGACCAACTCCGCCCCAACTCTGCCCCCACTACCAACTCCGCCCCCATGACCAACTCCGTCCCCACGACTAACTCCGCCCCCACTCCCAGCTCCAGCCCCACACCAGGTCCTAGCTCCCAGCCCTGCCGTATTTTCACCATCCCTCCAGACCTCCCCCTCTCTGAGGATGAACGATCAGTCCTCAGCAGAGTCCTCACCTTCATCTCCCTACGCTCCCGGATCAATGAGTTTGACACGCGGCGAGACATCAAACAATTCTTTCGCCGCCTTCGCCTCCGCGCCTACTTCTTCAACCAGGACTCCCGCTCACCCTCTGATGACCCCTTCTCCCACCTCCAACACACCCCATCCACCTGGACAACCCGTGCTGGCCTCTTACCTGCCCTCGATCTCTTCATAGCCAACTGCCGCCGCGACATTAACCGCCTCAACTTCTCCACCCCTCTGACCCACTCCAACCTCTCACCCTCGGAACGTGCAGCCCTCCACTCTCTCCGCTCCAACCCCAACCTCACTATCAAACCGGCAGACAAGGGAAGTGCAGTGGTAATTTGGCGCACTGACCTTTACACCGCTGAGGCTAAACGCCAGCTTGGGGACACCTCCTCCTACTGCCCCCTTGACCATGACCCCACCTCCCACCACCAAACCATCATCTCCCAGACCATCCATAACCTCATCACCTCAGGGGACCTCCCATCCACCGCCTCCAACCTCATAGTCCCACAACCGCTCACTGCCCGTTTCTGCCTCCTGCCCAAAATCCACAAACCTGACTGCCCCGGCCGACCCATTGTCTCAGCCTGCTCCTGCCCCACCGAACTCATACCTCGACACTGTCCTGTCCCCCTTAGTCCAAGAACTCCCCACCTACGTTCGGGACACCACTCACGCCCTCCACCCCCTCCATGATTTTCGCTTCCCCGGTCCCCAACGCCTTATCTTCACCATGGACATCCAGTCCCTGTACACCTCCATCCCCCATCACGAAGGACTCAAAGCCCTCTGCTTCTTCCTTTCCCGCTGACCCAACTAGTACCCTTCCACTGACACCCTCCTTTGACTGACTGAGCTGGTCCTTACTCTTAACAACTTCTCCTTCCAATCCTGCCACTTCCTCCAAACCAAAGGAGTAGCCATGGGCACCCACATGGGCCCCAGCTATGCCTGCCTCTTCGTTGGATATGTGGAACAGTCCATCTTCCGCAGCTCCACTGGCACCACCCCCACCTTTTCCTCCGCTATATCGATGATTGTATTGGTGCTATCATGTGCTCCCACTTTACTAACACCATCCACCCTGACCTCAAATTTACCTGGACAGTCTCAGACTCCTCCCTCCCCTTTCTAGACCTCTCCATTTCTATCTCAGGCAACCGACTCAACACAGACATTTACTACAAACCGACCGACTCCCACAGCTACCTAGATTACACTTCCTCCCACCGTGCCCCCTGTTAAAAACGCCATCCCATATTCCCAATTCCTTCGTCTCCACCACATCTGCTCCCAGGAGGACCAATTCCACTACCGAACAGCCCAAATGACCTCCTTCTTCAAAGATCGCAATTTCCCCTCTGACGTGGTTGACGATGCTCTCCACCGCATCTCCTCCACTTCCCACTCCACCGCCCATGAACCCCGCCCCTACAATCGCCACCAGGACAGAATCCCACCGGTCCTCACCTTCCACCCCACCAACCTCCGGATATATCGTATCATCCTCTGTCATTTCCGCCACCTCCAAACAGACCCCAACACCAAGGATATATTTCCCTCCCCACCCCTATCAGCGTTCCGGAAAGACCACTCCCTCCGCGACTCCCTTGTCAGGTCCACATCCCCCACCAACCCAACCTCCACACCCGGCACCTTCCCTGCAACTGCAAGAAGTGTTAAACTTGCGCCCACCCCCCCCCCACTTCCCTCCAAGGCCCCAAGGGATCCTTCCATATCCGTTGCAAATTCACCTGCACCTCCACACACATCATTTACTGCATCCGCTGCACCCGATGTGGCCTCCTATACATTGGGGAGACAGGCTGCCTACTTGCGGAACGTTTCAGGGAACACCTCTGGGACACCCAGAACAACCAACCCAACCACCCCGTGGATGAACACTTTAACTCCCCCTCCCTCTCTGCCAAGGACATGCAGGTCCTTGGCCTCCTCCATCGCCAGACCATGGCAACACGACGCCTGGAGGAAGAGCGCCTCATCTTCCGCCTAGGAACCCTCCAACCACACGGGATGAATGTAGATTTCTCCAGCTTCCTCATTTCCCCTCCCCCCAACTTATCTCAGTCCCAACCTCCGGATTCAGTACCCCGCCCTCTTGACCTGCAATCTTCTTTCTGACCTCTCTGCCCCCATCCCCTCTGCAGCCTATCACCCTCACCCTCACCTCCTTCCACCTATTGTATTCCCAGCGCCCCTCCCCCAAATTTCCCCCCCCCCCCCAACTTTTATCTCAGCCCGCTTGGCACACCAGCCTCATTCCTGAAGAAGGGCTTATGCCCGAAACGTCGATTCTCCTGCTCCTCAGATGCTGCCTGGCCTGCTGCGCTTTTCCATGAAAATGGAGAGGTCAAGAAAGGGGAGGGAGGTGTCCAAGATAAACCAAATGAATGAGGGTGGGCTGGAAGTTGTGGGCGAAGTCGATGAATTACTCCAGTTCAGCCTGAGTGCAGGATGGAGCACCAATAATGTCATCAATGTAATGGTGGAAGAGTTGGGGAACAATACCTGTGTATGTGCTGAAGAGGGACTGCTTGACGTAGCCAATGAGATTGTCACTGATCTTCTGCTTCAACACCGTTTTCCTGCATTATCTCTGTATCCCTTGATGTTTTCAATATGTAGAAATTGATCCATGTTAACCATGAACACACTCAATGGATAAGCCCCTACAGCTTTCAGGTGTAGAGTATCCAATAGATTTAGCAGCATCTGAGTGAAGAAAGTCCTCCTCATCTCTGTCCTACATGACCTGCCCCTTATTCTAAGACCACGTTCTCTTGTCCTAGAACCCCATCTTGCTGCAGGTAGGGGAAACATTTCCCTTCTACTCTGTCAATTCCTGTAAGCACTGTTTATACTTGAACAAGATTACCTCTCATGCTTCTAAATTTCAAGGAATGTAGGCCCAGTCTGTTTAACCTTCCTTCCCAGGACAATTCCTCCATCCCATCCATTAGTTTGGTGAACTTTTCTTGGACAAAGTTAAAAATCACACCGACACCAGGTTATAGTCCAACAGGTTTTAGTCAAACCTGGTATTGTGTGCTTTTTAACGTCTTCTGTTAAATCCAACACCAGCACCTCCACATCAGAACTTTTCTTGCACTCTCTCTCTGGCAAGGATATCCTTCTGTAGGTACAGAGACTAGAACATCATGTAATATAATCGGTTCTATAGAACTGCTGTAAGACATCTTCACTCTGACGCTCAAATCCTTTTGTAATAAAAATCAATACACCATTTGCCTTAACTACTTGCTGCACCACCATGTTAGCACCAGTTCAGGGCGACTCAGTAATTCTGTGTGGAAAGGTGGAGTTGAGGTAGCAGAACAGCCATGACCTGACTGAATGGCAGCGGCAGCTCGAGGGCTTCTGTTTTCTATAACCTAACGGAGGATCATTCACCTTGTGCTTTTGGTTTCATTCATTCACAGGCACTTCAACCTTATTTTGTAGTGGTGTGAGTTAGAACAGGAATATTTCTCTTCACCCACAAATGTTGCCTGACCCACAGGCCCTTGTTAAACTTGCTCCCTTCATAGAACATAGAACAGTACAGCACAGTACAGGGCGTTCGGCCCACGATGTTATGCCAAGCATTTATCTTAATCTAAGATCTAAGATCTGACACACCCCTCAATTTACTGCCATCCATGTGCTTGTCCAGCAGTCGCTTTAATGTCCCTAATGTCTCTGACTATAATCCCACTGTTGGCAGTGCATTCCACACACCCACCACTCTCCGTGTAAAGAACCTACCTCTGACATCTCCCCTGGACCTTCCTCTGATCACCTTAAAATTATGACCCCTCGTTACAGCCATTTCTGCCCTGGGGAAAAGTCTCTGGCTGTCTACTCTATCTATGCCTCTCATTACCTTGTACACCTCTATCAAGTCACCTCTCTTCATCCTCCTCTCCAGTGTGAAAAACCCTAGCTCACTCCACCTCTCCTCATAAGACAAGCCCTCCAAAGCAGGCAGCATCCTGTAAATCTCCTCTGCACCCTCTCGAAAGCGTCTACCTCCTTCCTATAATGAGGCGACCAGAACTGGACATTTGATTGTAGTTTCTTTAGTTTCTGCCTGGCTTTTAATTCAAAGCTGCACCATGGCTGATGGTGGAGTTGTTTGTGGAGTCTTCTCATAGTCACCTATCCAGCAGTACTGCAATTGTGACATAGAGATGGAATAAATTACACCCAAAAACATGGCTCCTCTGGTAATACAGTTTATCTCACCAGGTCTGTGTAAATGACAGGGTGGCTTCACTCTCACTGTTAGATATGACATTGGTAATGAGATCCCCAAACACCAGCCAAACTGTCTGAATCTTTTCCTTACCCCAATTCCGTTTCCATGATGCAGCCTGCAGTCTCATCTGCACAGATACAGCCACGCTCCTCAGTATCATGTGTCAGTCCCAGATTGTGGCCCAGTTCATGGGCCACCGTTGCAGCAGCAGCCAAGAAGCTTGGCTGGCTGTCCTAGGAAGGAACAGAAGACATTCCTGTTATCATCTCAGTCACTTGCACTCATAACACGTCTCACTTAAACTCAGCGCTCTCTGGTTATTTCTTCCGGCACTAGCTCACTCTCAAATCTCCAGCTCAGACTCAGTCACTTGCTCATAATTCATCACAAGCTCACACTCAGTCACTATTTCACATTCAGTCTCTCACACTCAGTCACTATCTCACACTCAGTCTCTCACACTCAGTCACTATCTCACACTCAGTCTCTCACACTCAGTCACTCACAGTCTCTCACTCACACAGTCTCTCACTCACACTCAGTCTCTATCTCACACTCAGTCACTGTCTCACATTCAGTCTCTCACACTCAGTCACTATCTCACACTCAGTCTCTCACACTCAGTCACTATCTCACACTCAGTCTCTCACACTCAGTCACTCACAGTCTCTCACTCACACAGTCTCTCACTCACACTCAGTCTCTATCTCACACTCAGTCACTGTCTCACATTCAGTCTCTCACACTCAGTCACTATCTCACACTCAGTCTCTCACTCACACTCAGTTACTATCTCACAGTCTCTCACACACTCAGTCACTATCTCACATTCAGTCTCTCACAGTCACTCAGTCTCTCACTCACACAGTCTCTCACTCACACTCAGTCTCTATTTCACACTCAGTCACTATCTCACATCTCTCACGCTCAGTCTCTCACACTCAGTCACTCACACTCAGTCAATATCTCACACTCAGTCTCTCACTCACACTCAGTCACTATCTCGCACTCAGTCTCTCACACTCAGTCACTATCTCGCACTCAGTCTCTCACACTCAGTCACTATCTCACATTCAGTCTCACTCACATTCAGTCTCTCACTCACATTCAGTCTCTCACAGTCTCTCACTCACAGAGTCTCTCACTCAGACTCAGTCTCTATTTCACACTCAGTCACTATCTCACACTCAGTCTCTCACTCACACTCAGTCACTATCTCACACTCAGTCACTATCTCACACTCAGTCTCTCACTCACAGTCACTATCTCACACTCAGTCTCTCACACTCTCTCACTCACACAGTCTCTCACTCACACTCAGTCTCTATTTCACACTCAGTCACTATCTCACACTCAGTCTCTCACTCACACTCAGTCACTATCTCACAGTCTCTCACGCTCAGTCACTATCTCACACTCAGTCTCTCACACTCAGTCACTCACACTCAGTCACTATCTCGCACTCAGTCTCTCACACTCAGTCACTATCTCACATTCAGTCTCTCACTCAAACTCAGTCACTGTCTCACAGTCAGTCTCTCACTCACACTCAGTCACTATCTCACACTCAGTCTCTCACACTCTCTCACTCACACAGTCTCTCACTCAGACTCAGTCTCTATTTCACACTCAGTCACTATCTCACACTCAGTCTCTCACTCACACTCAGTCACTATCTCACACTCAGTCTCTCACGCTCAGTCACTATCTCACACTCAGTCTCTCACTCACACTCAGTCACTATCTCGCACTCAGTCTCTCACACTCAGTCACTATCTCACATTCAGTCTCTCACACTCAGTTACTATCTCACACTCAGTCTCTCACTCACACTCAGTCACTAACTCAGTCTCTCACGCTCAGTCACTATCTCACACTCATTCTCTCACACTCAGTCACTCACACTCAGTCAATATCTCACACTCAGTCTCTCACTCACACTCAGTCACTATCTCACACTCAGTCTCTCACACTCAGTCACTATCTCACATTCAGTCTCACTCACATTCAGTCTCTCACTCACATTCAGTCTCTCACAGTCTCTCACTCAGACTCAGTCTCTATTTCACACTCAGTCACTATCTCACACTCAGTCTCTCACTCACACTCAGTCACTATCTCACACTCAGTCACTATCTCACACTCAGTCTCTCACTCACAGTCACTATCTCACACTCAGTCTCTCACACTCTCTCACTCACACAGTCTCTCACTCAGACTCAGTCTCTATTTCACACTCAGTCACTATCTCACACTCAGTCTCTCACTCACACTCAGTCACTATCTCACAGTCTCTCACGCTCAGTCACTATCTCACACTCAGTCTCTCACACTCAGTCACTCACACTCAGTCACTATCTCACACTCAGTCTCTCACACTCAGTCACTATCTCACATTCAGTCTCTCACTCAAACTCAGTCACTGTCTCACAGTCAGTCTCTCACTCACACTCAGTCACTATCTCACACTCAGTCTCTCACACTCTCTCACTCACACAGTCTCTCACTCAGACTCAGTCTCCATTTCACACTCAGTCACTATCTCACACTCAGTCTCTCACTCACACTCAGTCACTATCTCACACTCAGTCTCTCACACTCAGTTACTATCTCACACTCAGTCTCTCACTCACACTCAGTCACTAACTCAGTCTCTCACGCTCAGTCACTATCTCACACTCAGTCTCTCACACTCAGTCACTCACACTCAGTCAATATCTCACACTCAGTCTCTCACTCACACTCAGTCAATATCTCGCACTCAGTCTCTCACACTGTCACTATCTCACATTCATTCTCTCACTCACAGCCACTATCTCACACTCAGTCTCTCACACTCAGTCACTATTTCACATTCAGTCTCACTCACACTCAGTCTCTCACTCACACTCAGTCACTATCTCGCACTCAGTCTCTCACACTCAGTTACTATCTCACACTCAGTCTCTCACTCACACTCAGTCACTAACTCAGTCTCTCACGCTCAGTCACTATCTCACACTCAGTCTCTCACACTCAGTCACTCACACTCAGTCAATATCTCACACTCAGTCACTATCTCACACTCAGTCTCTCACACTCAGTCACTGTCTCACAGTCAGTCTCTCACTCACACTCAGTCACTATCTCACACTCAGTCTCTCACACTCAGTTACTATCTCACACTCAGTCTCTCACTCACACTCAGTCACTAACTCAGTCTCTCACACTCAGTCACTCACACTCAGTCAATATCTCACACTCAGTCTCTCACTCACACTCAGTCACTATCTCGCACTCAGTCTCTCACACTCAGTCACTATCTCACATTCAGTCTCACTCACATTCAGTCTCTCACTCACATTCAGTCTCTCACAGTCTCTCACTCACAGAGTCTCTCACTCAGACTCAGTCTCTATTTCACACTCAGTCACTATCTCACACTCAGTCTCTCACTCACATTCAGTCACTATCTCACACTCAGTCACTATCTCACACTCAGTCTCTCACACTCAGTCACTCACACTCAGTCAATATCTCACACTCAGTCTCTCACTCACACTCAGTCACTATCTCGCACTCAGTCTCTCACACTCAGTCACTATCTCACATTCAGTCTCTCACTCACACTCAGTCACTATCTCACACTCAGTCTCTCACACTCAGTCACTATCTCACATTCAGTCTCACTCACATTCAGTCTCTCACTCACATTCAGTCTCTCACAGTCTCTCACTCAGACTCAGTCTCTATTTCACACTCAGTCACTATCTCACACTCAGTCTCTCACTCACACTCAGTCACTATCTCACACTCAGTCTCTATTTCACACTCAGTCACTATCTCACACTCAGTCTCTCACTCACACTCAGTCACTATCTCACAGTCTCTCACGCTCAGTCACTATCTCACACTCAGTCTCTCACACTCAGTCACTCACACTCAGTCACTATCTCGCACTCAGTCTCTCACACTCAGTCACTATCTCACATTCAGTCTCTCACTCAAACTCAGTCACTGTCTCACAGTCAGTCTCTCACTCACACTCAGTCACTATCTCACACTCAGTCTCTCACACTCTCTCACTCACACAGTCTCTCACTCAGACTCAGTCTCCATTTCACACTCAGTCACTATCTCACACTCAGTCTCTCACTCACACTCAGTCACTATCTCACACTCAGTCTCTCACACTCAGTTACTATCTCACACTCAGTCTCTCACTCACACTCAGTCACTAACTCAGTCTCTCACGCTCAGTCACTCACACTCAGTCAATATCTCACACTCAGTCTCTCATTCACACTCAGTCACTATCTCGCACTCAGTCTCTCACACTCTGTCACTGTCTCACATTCATTCTCTCACTCACAGTCACTATCTCACACTCAGTCTCTCACACTCAGTCACTGTCTCACAGTCAGTCTCTCACTCACACCCAGTCACTATCTCACACTCAGTCTCTCACACTCAGTCACTATTTCACATTCAGTCTCACTCACACTCAGTCTCTCACTCACACTCAGTCACTATCTCGCACTCAGTCTCTCACACTCAGTTACTATCTCACACTCAGTCTCTCACTCACACTCAGTCACTAACTCAGTCTCTCACGCTCAGTCACTATCTCACACTCAGTCTCTCACACTCAGTCACTCACACTCAGTCAATATCTCACACTCAGTCACTATCTCACACTCAGTCTCTCACACTCAGTCACTATCTCACATTCAGTCTCTCACTCACACTCAGTAACTATCTCACACTCAATCTCTCACACTCAGTCACTATCTTGCACTCAGTCTCTCACTCACACTCAGTCACTATCTCACACTCAGTCTCTCACACTCAGTTACTATCTCACACTCAGTCTCTCACTCACACTCAGTCACTAACTCAGTCTCTCACGCTCAGTCACTATCTCACACTCAGTCTCTCACACTCAGTCACTCACACTCAGTCAATATCTCACACTCAGTCACTATCTCACACTCAGTCTCTCACACTCAGTCACTGTCTCACAGTCAGTCTCTCACTCACACTCAGTCACTATCTCACACAGTCTCTCACACTCAGTCACTATTTCACATTCAGTCTCACTCACATTCAGTCTCTCATTCACATTCAGTCTCTCACAGTCTCTCACTCACACAGTCTCTCACTCAGACTCAGTCTCTATTTCACACTTACTCACTATCTCACACTCAGTCTCTCACTCACACTCAGTCACTATCTCACACTCAGTCTCTCACACTTAGTCACTATCTCACACTCAGTCTCTCACTCACACTCAGTCACTATCTCACAGTCTCTCACGCTCTGTCACTATCTCACAGTCTCTCAAACTCAGTCACTCACACTCAGTCAATATCTCACACTGTCTCTCACTCACACTCAGTCACTATCTCGCACTCAGCCTCTCACACTCAGACACTATCTCACATTCAGTCTCTCACTCACACTCAGTCACTATCTCACACTCAGTCTCTCAAACTCAGTCACAGTCTCACAGTCAGTCTCTCACTCACACTCAGTCACTATCTCACACAGTCTCTCACACTCAGTCACTATCTCACATTCAGTCTCACTCACATTCAGTCTCTCACTCACATTCAGTCTCTCACACTCAGTCACTATCTCACACTCAGTCACTATCTCACAGTCTCTCACACTCAGTCACTATCTCACACTCAGTCTCTCACACTCAGTCACTATTTCACATTCAGTCTCACTCACACTCAGTCTCTCACTCACACTCAGTCACTATCTCGCACTCAGTCTCTCACACTCAGTTACTATCTCACACTCAGTCTCTCACTCACACTCAGTCACTAACTCAGTCTCTCACGCTCAGTCACTATCTCACACTCAGTCTCTCACACTCAGTCACTCACACTCAGTCAATATCTCACACTCAGTCACTATCTCACACTCAGTCTCTCACACTCAGTCACTATCTCACATTCAGTCTCTCACTCACACTCAGTCACTATCTCACACTCAATCTCTCACACTCAGTCACTATCTCGCACTCAGTCTCTCACTCACACTCAGTCACTATCTCACACTCAGTCTCTCACTCACACTCAGTCACTATCTCACACTCAGTCTCTCACACTCAGTTACTATCTCACACTCAGTCTCTCACTCACACTCAGTCACTAACTCAGTCTCTCAAGCTCAGTCACTATCTCACACTCAGTCTCTCACACTCAGTCACTCACACTCAGTCAATATCTCACACTCAGTCACTATCTCACACTCAGTCTCTCACACTCAGTCACTGTCTCACAGTCAGTCTCTCACTCACACTCAGTCACTATCTCACACTCAGTCTCTCACACTCAGTTACTATCTCACACTCAGTCTCTCACTCACACTCAGTCACTAACTCAGTCTCTCACACTCAGTCACTCACACTCAGTCAATATCTCACACTCAGTCTCTCACTCACACTCAGTCACTATCTCGCACTCAGTCTCTCACACTCAGTCACTATCTCACATTCAGTCTCACTCACATTCAGTCTCTCACTCACATTCAGTCTCTCACAGTCTCTCACTCACAGAGTCTCTCACTCAGACTCAGTCTCTATTTCACACTCAGTCACTATCTCACACTCAGTCTCTCACTCACATTCAGTCACTATCTCACACTCAGTCACTATCTCACACTCAGTCTCTCACACTCAGTCACTCACACTCAGTCAATATCTCACACTCAGTCTCTCACTCACACTCAGTCACTATCTCGCACTCAGTCTCTCACACTCAGTCACTATCTCACATTCAGTCTCTCACTCACACTCAGTCACTATCTCACACTCAGTCTCTCACACTCAGTCACTATCTCACATTCAGTCTCACTCACATTCAGTCTCTCACTCACATTCAGTCTCTCACAGTCTCTCACTCAGACTCAGTCTCTATTTCACACTCAGTCACTATCTCACACTCAGTCTCTCACTCACACTCAGTCACTATCTCACACTCAGTCTCTATTTCACACTCAGTCACTATCTCACACTCAGTCTCTCACTCACACTCAGTCACTATCTCACAGTCTCTCACGCTCAGTCACTATCTCACACTCAGTCTCTCACACTCAGTCACTCACACTCAGTCACTATCTCGCACTCAGTCTCTCACACTCAGTCACTATCTCACATTCAGTCTCTCACTCAAACTCAGTCACTGTCTCACAGTCAGTCTCTCACTCACACTCAGTCACTATCTCACACTCAGTCTCTCACACTCTCTCACTCACACAGTCTCTCACTCAGACTCAGTCTCCATTTCACACTCAGTCACTATCTCACACTCAGTCTCTCACTCACACTCAGTCACTATCTCACACTCAGTCTCTCACACTCAGTTACTATCTCACACTCAGTCTCTCACTCACACTCAGTCACTAACTCAGTCTCTCACGCTCAGTCACTATCTCACACTCAGTCTCTCACACTCAGTCACTCACACTCAGTCAATATCTCACACTCAGTCTCTCATTCACACTCAGTCACTATCTCGCACTCAGTCTCTCACACTCTGTCACTGTCTCACATTCATTCTCTCACTCACAGTCACTATCTCACACTCAGTCTCTCACACTCAGTCACTGTCTCACAGTCAGTCTCTCACTCACACCCAGTCACTATCTCACACTCAGTCTCTCACACTCAGTCACTATTTCACATTCAGTCTCACTCACACTCAGTCTCTCACTCACACTCAGTCACTATCTCGCACTCAGTCTCTCACACTCAGTTACTATCTCACACTCAGTCTCTCACTCACACTCAGTCACTAACTCAGTCTCTCACGCTCAGTCACTATCTCACACTCAGTCTCTCACACTCAGTCACTCACACTCAGTCAATATCTCACACTCAGTCACTATCTCACACTCAGTCTCTCACACTCAGTCACTATCTCACATTCAGTCTCTCACTCACACTCAGTAACTATCTCACACTCAATCTCTCACACTCAGTCACTATCTTGCACTCAGTCTCTCACTCACACTCAGTCACTATCTCACACTCAGTCTCTCACTCACACTCAGTCACTATCTCACACTCAGTCTCTCACACTCAGTTACTATCTCACACTCAGTCTCTCACTCACACTCAGTCACTAACTCAGTCTCTCACGCTCAGTCACTATCTCACACTCAGTCTCTCACACTCAGTCACTCACACTCAGTCAATATCTCACACTCAGTCACTATCTCACACTCAGTCTCTCACACTCAGTCACTGTCTCACAGTCAGTCTCTCACTCACACTCAGTCACTATCTCACACAGTCTCTCACACTCAGTCACTATTTCACATTCAGTCTCACTCACATTCAGTCTCTCATTCACATTCAGTCTCTCACAGTCTCTCACTCACACAGTCTCTCACTCAGACTCAGTCTCTATTTCACACTTACTCACTATCTCACACTCAGTCTCTCACTCACACTCAGTCACTATCTCACACTCAGTCTCTCACACTTAGTCACTATCTCACACTCAGTCTCTCACTCACACTCAGTCACTATCTCACAGTCTCTCACGCTCTGTCACTATCTCACAGTCTCTCAAACTCAGTCACTCACACTCAGTCAATATCTCACACTGTCTCTCACTCACACTCAGTCACTATCTCGCACTCAGCCTCTCACACTCAGACACTATCTCACATTCAGTCTCTCACTCACACTCAGTCACTATCTCACACTCAGTCTCTCAAACTCAGTCACAGTCTCACAGTCAGTCTCTCACTCACACTCAGTCACTATCTCACACAGTCTCTCACACTCAGTCACTATCTCACATTCAGTCTCACTCACATTCAGTCTCTCACTCACATTCAGTCTCTCACACTCAGTCACTATCTCACACTCAGTCACTATCTCACAGTCTCTCACACTCAGTCACTATCTCACATTCAGTCTCACTCACATTCAGTCTCACTCACATTCAGTCTCTCACAGTCAGTCACTATCTCAAATTCAGTCTCACTCACATTCAGTCTCTCACTCACATTCAGTCTCTCACACTCAGTCACTATCTCATGCAGTCGCTATCTCACATTCAATCACTCAGTCTCTCACTCACTCAGTCTGTCACACACTCAGTCACTATCTCACGCAGTCACTGTCTCACACTCAGTCACTCACTGTTTCTCAGTCACTCAGTCTCTCACTCAGACTCACTCACACACTCAGTCTGTCACTCAGTCTCTCACTTACACTAACTCTGTCACTCACACTCAGTTAATATCTCACACTCAGTCATTATCTCACACTCAGTCACTCAGTCTCTCACACACTCAGTCTCTCACTCACACTCAGTCATTATCTCACATTCAGTCTCTCACTCACACTCAGTCACTATCTCACAATCATTCTCTAGGGATAGGATTTACCCACAATGTGAAAAGAATGGCCTAATTAAGGACAGTCAGCGTGCCTTTATGCAGGACTTTTTGAGAAAGTGATGAAATGATCGATGAGGGTAGACCAATAGATGTTATCTACATAGAGCTTAGTAAGGCTTTCAACAAGGTTCCTCGCTGTAAGTTCATCCAGAAGATTAAGATACATGGGATCCACAGTGACATGATTCAGAATTCTATGTGTGGATTCAGAATTGACTTTCAGAATTGGGGTGGCACGGTGGTTCAATGGTTAGCATTGTTGTCTCACAGCACCAGGGACCCGGGTCTGATTCCCACCTCAGGCGACTGTGTGGATTTTCCACATTCTCCCGTGTCTGCGTGGGTTTCCTCCGGGTGCTCCGGTTTCCTCCCACAGTCCAAAGGTGTGCAGGTCAGGTGAATTGGCTATGCCAAATTGCCCATAGTGTTAGCATTAGTCAGAGGTAAATATAGGGTAGGGGAATGGATCTGGGTGGGTTATTCTTCAGAAGGCTGTTTTCATACTGTTGGGAATCTAATCTAATCTTGCCTATAGAAGGTAGAGGGTAGTGGTGGAAGGGTGTTATTCAGGCTGGAGGTCAGTGACTAGTGGTGTTCCGCAGGGATCCTCTGCTGTTTGTGATAAATATAAATGACTTAGATGAAAATGTATTTGCATGGGTTAGTACGTTTGCAGATGACACAAAGTTTGGCAGAGTTGTGGATAGTGCAGAAGATTAGTATGTAAGCTAGCTCACTGAGATTGAAGGTTTGTTTTCAGACATTTCGCCACCATGCTCAGAAACATAATCAGTGAGAGTCTGGTGAAGAGCTGGTGGTATGTCCTGCTTCTCTATTTATAGTTCTTGGTTTCTTAAGGTGGGTGATGTCATTTCTGGTTCTTTGTTTCAAGAGAAGGTAGATAGGATCTAAATTGATGCGCTTATTGACGGAGTTCTGGTTAGAATGCCATGCCTCGAAGAATTCTTATGTGTGTCTTTATTTTGCCTGTCCTATGATGTATGTGCTGTCCCAGTTAATGTGGTGTCCTTCTGTGTCTGTATGTATAGAAACTAGTGATAGTGGGTCGTGTCTTGTGGTGGCCAGTTGGTGTTCATGTATCCTGGTGGCAAGTTTCCTGCTAGTGCATCCGATGTAGTGGTTTTTACAGTTCTTGCGTGACGTCTTGCAAATGACGTTAGTTTTGCTGGTGGTATCTAATGGATTCTTCAGGTTCATCAGCTGCTGTTTAAGTGTGTTGGTAAGTTTGTGGGCTACCATGATGCCAAGGGGTCTGAGTAGTCTGGAAGTCATTTCTGATATGTCTTTGATGTAAGGTAATGTGGCGGTAGATTTCAGTTGCGTTGTGTCTGCTTGTTTGGGTTTGTTTCTGAGGAATCGGCAGATTGTGATTATTGAGTAACCGTTTTTCTTGAAAACGTTGTACAGATATTGTTCTTCTGCTTTTTGTTGTTCTTGGGTGCTGCAGTGTGAAGGTTGTCAAAAGTTACAGCAGGATATTGATCAGTTGCAGATATGAGCAGAGAAGTGGCAGATGGAGTTTAATCCAGGTAGGTGTGAGGCATTGCACTTTGGGAGATCAAATGTGAAGGAAAACTATACAGTTAATGGCAGGACTCTGATGTGCAGAGAGATCTTGGGGTTCAAGTCCACAGCTCCCTGTAAGTGGCTATACAAATAGATAAGGTGGTAAAGAAGGTATATAGCATGCTTACCTTTTGTTCGTTTATTCAGTCATGGCATGAGGGTGTTGCTGGCTAGTCAGCATTTATCATCCATCCCTAATTGCCCAGAGGGCATTTAAGAGGCAACCACATTGCTGTTGGTTGAGTCACATGAAGGACAGACCAGTTAAAGATGTCCTTCCCTGAAGGACATTAGTGAACCAGTTGGGTTTTCCAATAATTGGCAATGGATTCATGGTCAGCATCAGACTTTTAATTCAATTTCTTTTTATTGAACTTAAATTCCACTGTCTGCCATGACAGGAATTGAACCCAGGTCCCCAGAACAATAGCTGGATCTCTGGATTAAAAATCCAGTGATAATACCACTAGGACATCACCTCCCCCATTGGATGCTGGGCGGGGAATTGAGTACAAAAATCAGGATGATTCGGAGATGCCGGTGTTGGACTGGGGTGTACAAAGTTAAAAATCACACAACACCAGGTTATAGTCCAACAGGTTTAATTGGAAGATGTTATGTTGCCGCTTCATAAGACTTTGGTTAGACCACACTTAGAGTATTATGTTAAATTCTGGTTGCCACGTTACAGGAAGGATGTGGAGGATTTGGAGAGCGTGCAGAAGAGGCTTACCAGGACACAGCCTGGATCAGAAGAAATGAGCTATCAGGAGAAGCTAGAAAAACTGGGGGTGTTTTCTCTGGAGCAGCAGAGACTGAGGGGGAGACTTGATAGAAGTCTATAAAATGAGCAGTGGCACAGATAGGTTTGATGCTTTTTCCCAGAGTTAAAACATCTAATACCAGGGGGCATGCACTGAGGTGAGAAGGGGAAAGCTCAAACGGTTTTTACACAGAGAGTGGTAGGAATATTGGCTTTTATTGGTAGAGGAATTGAGTTCCGGAGTCCTGAGGTCATGATGCAGTTGTATAAGACTCTGGTACGGCCGCATCTGGAATATTGTGTGCAGTTTTGGTCGCCATACTATAGGAAGGATGTGGAGGCATTGGAACGGGTGCAGAGGAGGTTTACCAGGATGTTGCCTGGTATGGAAGGAAAATCGTATGAGGAAAGACTGAGGCACTTGGGGCTGTCTTCTCTGGAGAAAAGAAGGTTTAGGGGTGACTTGATTGAGGTGTACAAGATGATTAGGGGGTTAGATAGGGTCGACAGTATGAACCTTTTCCCGCGTATTGAGTCGGGTATTACAAGGGGGCATAGCTTTAAATTAAGGGGGGGTAGATATAGGACTGATGTTAGGGGTAGGTTCTTCACTCAGCGAGTCGTTAGTTCATGGAATGCCCTGCCAGTGACAGTGGTGGACTCTCCCTCTTTATGGGCATTTAAGAGGGCATTGGATAGGTATATGGAGGATAGTGGGTTAGTGTAGTTTAGGTGGGCTTGGATCGGCGCAACATCGAGGGCCCAAGGGCCTGTACTGCGCTGTATTCTTCTATGTTCTATGTTCTATGTTCTAATATGGAATGTGATGCCAGGGTAGTGGTGGAAGCAGATGTGATAGGAGCATATAAGGAATCTTTAGATAAGACAATGAATATACAAGGAATGGAGGGATATGGACCGAGGGCAGAGTAAAGAGATTAGTTTGGCATTATGTTCAGCACAACATCGTGGGCCAAAGGGCCTGTTGCTGTGTTGTATTGCTCTACGTTCTGTACACTGATAGGTTACACAAGTGGGCAAAAATTTAGGGAAAGTTATAATGTGGAAAAATGCGAAGGTGCAAGGAAGAACAAAACAACAGAATATTATTTAAAATGAGTGAAACTGCAGAAAGTTGCAACACAAAGGGACTTGGGTACCCGTGACTGAAGCACAGAAAGCTAGCACATAGGTACAGCAGCTAATCAGGAAGTTTAATGGAATGCTGACCTTTATTTCAGGGCGATGGTAGTAAAGAGGAGGGAAGTCTTACTGCAATAGTACGAAATGCTGGTAAGACCACATCTGGAATACTGTGAGCAGTTTTGGTTCCCTCATTTAAGGAGAGATATTATTTCATTGAAGAAAGTTCAGAGCAGGTTCACTAGGATGTTCCCTGGCATAGAGGAATTACAAGCAAAGGCTAAACTGATTGGGAGTCCACCCATCAGGGTTTAAAAACATGAGAAAATAGATGATTGTTCAGAGGCTTGACAGGGTAAATGCTTAGAAGATTATTCCCCTGACGGGAGAGAGTCTAGGGCCAGAGGGCATCATCTCAGAATAAGGGGCCAATTTAACTCTGCCTTGAGGAGGAATTTCTTCTCCCAGAGGGTTGAGAATCTTTGGAACTCTTTGCCACAGAGAGAGCTGTAGGGAGGGCAGAATCCTTGTGTATATTTAAGACTGAGACAGATAAGATTCTTGATCAGTGGGGGAATCGAGGTCACAGGGAAAAGGCAGGAAAGTGGTCCTAAGTTATGTCAGACCAGCCCTGACCCTACTGAATGACAGAACAAGTGTGAGAGGCCAAATGGCCTCCTCCCTCCTATTTCTTATAGTCTTATGGTGATGTGTCAAGAAGCAGATGACACGCCTGGAGCTGATGCATTGTTAACTACAAGATGAGCAAGAGAAAAACTGAAACAACCAATGACAAAGAAACAAAATGAGTTAGAGATTAGTCTGAAGTTACTGATCTCCGTATCAATAATATCCGAAGCATGGCCTGGTGAGCCAGGGCAATGAATTATACCCCAGAAAGACTGTCCCCCATCAACGTGACGTGCTGTGCCTCATTCAACTAGCGGGGCTGTGTTCAGAAAGAGAGAGATGCAGGGAAGGGGGGTCTCTAAGTATTCAAATATGTAATCCAGACTCTGCTAACAGTTACAAAGAAACCAGGTTAAGGCCATCATTAAGGCTCACAGTGCAACGTATTTGATTGTGCTCAAAGCTGTGAATGTTAATACACAGAACCTTGGCAAAAGGGATTCATACCTACATTGCACCTTTCCCATGAGCACAAATGAGGTGATGGAGACTTCTGCTGAAATCCCCTGATCAATCATAACCTGATTCGAGTGTTCAGTTAACTGTTCTTGCTGCATCTCCAGGCGAATGTGATCCAACCAATTAACACACTTTCCTGATGTTGCATTAAGTGGTGCATCTTTTTCTCAGAGCTTCCACATTGTGATGAGTGCAGGACCAAAAGCTCCACTTGCTGTTCCCTTTTTGCAATGTTAAGGTGCACATCATCCTTTGGTCTGAGCCAAGCACAGGGTCGTCCTGTGTTGCACTGGCAGTCGGATTGAGTAGTGGCCCTGTGAGTGTCAGCTTTTGTTAAAGAGATGGTATCCTGTTGGAGCATTCATCCTTCTCCTAAACTAGATCCAGGTTGTCTTGTGTATCCACCAGCACTGCAGCAGTCTCTATCACAATAGACAAAGTATTCAAACAAACTAATGGGACAATGGGCAGACACACCGCCAGGACTCACTGGCCAGCATCTACGGGGTTTAAAGAAAGTGGCTGCAGAGATAATCTTAGTCCAAATCCTCCAGACCCCATGGGACTCTGGGAAGGTAACAGTTGATTCAAAAACATTCAAGAAGGGTGGGAAAGCAGGTAACTATAGGGCAAATAGCACAATGTTAATCATTAAGAGAATGCTGGAGTCCACTTAGATACTTTAACACAATTAAATAGAGTAATATGATTTTGTGAAAGGGAAATCTTATTTGACAAATTCTCTTAAGGTTAGGAACAGTGAATCTGCACAGTCAGCAGTGAATCTGCACAGTCAACAGTGAATCTGCACAGTCAGCAGTGAATCTGCACAGTCAACAGTGAATCTGCACAGTTAGCAGTGAATCTGTACAGTTAGCAGTGAATCTGTACAGTCAGCAGTGAATCTGTACAGTCAACAGTGAATCTGCACAGTCAGCGGGGAATCTGCACAGTCAACAGTGAATCTGCACAGTCAGCAGTGAATCTGCACAGTCAACAGTGAATCTGCACAGTTAGCAGTGAATCTGCACAGTCAGCGGGGAATCTGCACAGTCAAAAGTGAATCTGCACAGTCAACAGTGAATCGCATAGTCAGCAGTGAATCTGCACACTCAACAGTGAATCTGCACAGTCAGCAGTGACTCTGCACAGTCAACAGTGAATATGCACAGTCAACAGTGAATCTGCACACTCAACAGTGAATCTGCACACTCAACAGTGAATCTGTACAGTCAGCAGTGAATCTGCGCAGTCAGAAGTGAATTTGCACAGTCAGCAGTGAGTCTGCACAGTCACCAGTGAATCTGCACAGTCAGCAGTGAATCTGTACAGTCAGCAGTGAATGTGCACAGTCAGCAGTGAATGTGCACAGTCAACAGTGAATCTGCACCATCAGCAGGGAATCTGTACTGCCAACAATGAATATCACAGTCAGCAATGAAACTGTGTAGTCAACAGTGAATCTGCACAGTCAGCGGGGAATCTGCACAGTCAACAGTGAATCTGCACAGTCAGCAGTGAATCGCATAGTCAGCAGTGAATCTGCACACTCAACAGTGAATCTGCACAGTCAGCAGTGACTCTGCACAGTCAACAGTGAATATGCACAGTCAACAGTGAATCTGGATAGTCAGCAGTGAATCTGCACACTCAACAGTGAATCTGCACAGTCAGCAGTGAATCTGCGCAGTCAGAAGTGAATTTGCACAGTCAGCAGTGAGTCTGCACAGTCACCAGTGAATCTGCACAGTCAGCAGTGAATCTGCACAGTCAGCAGTGAATCTATACAGTCAGCAGTGAATGTGCACAGTCAGCAGTGAATGTGCACAGTCAACAGTGAATCTGCACCATCAGCAGGGAATCTGTACTGCCAACAATGAATATCACAGTCAGCAATGAAACTGTGTAGTCAACAGTGAATCTGCACAGTCAGCGGTGAATCTTTACAGCCAAAAGAAAATCTGCACAGTCAGCAATGAAACTGTGTAGTCAACAGTGAATCTGCATAGTCATCATTGACTCTGCACAGTCAACAGTGAAACTGCACAGTCAACAGTGAATCAGCACAGTCAGCAGTGAATCTGCACACTCAACAGTGAATCTGTACAGTCAGCAGTGAATCTGCACAGTCAACAGTGAATCTGCACAGTCAACAGTGAATCTGCACAGTCAGCAGTGAATCTGCACAGTCAACATTGAATCTGCACAGTCAGTAGTGAATATGTACAGTCAGCAGTGAATCTGCACAGTCAACAGTGAATCTGCACAGTCAACAGTGAAAGTGCGCAGTCAGCGGTGAATCTGCACAGTCAGCAGTGAATCTGCACAGTCAACATTGAATCTGCACAGTCAGCAGTGAATCGCATAGTCAGCAGTGAATCTGCACAGTCAGCAGTGAATCACATAGTCAGCAGTGAATCTGCACACTCAACAGTGAATCTGCACAGTCAGCAGTGACTCTGCACAGTCAACAGTGAATATGCACAGTCAACAGTGAATCTGGATAGTCAGCAGTGAATCTGCACACTCAACAGTGAATCTGTACAGTCAGCAGTGAATCTGCGCAGTCAGAAGTGAATTTGCACAGTCAGCAGTGAGTCTGCACAGTCACCAGTGAATCTGCACAGTCAGCAGTGAATCTGCACAGTCAGCAGTGAATCTGCACAGTCAGCAGTGAATGTGCACAGTCAGCAGTGAATGTGCACAGTCAACAGTGAATCTGCACCATCAGCAGGGAATCTGTACTGCCAACAATGAATATCACAGTCAGCAATGAAACTGTGTAGTCAACAGTGAATCTGCACAGTCAGCGGGGAATCTTTACAGCCGAAAGAAAATCTGCACAGTCAGCAAAGAAACTGTGTAGTCAACAGTGAATCTGCATAGTCATCATTGACTCTGCACAGTCAACAGTGAAACTGCACAGTCAACAGTGAATCTGCACAGTCAGCAGTGAATCTGCACACTCAACAGTGAATCTGCACAGTCAGCAGTGAATCTGCACAGTCAACAGTGAATCTGCACAGTCAACAGTGAAAGTGCGCAGTCAGCGGTGAATCTGCACAGTCAGCAGTGAATCTGCACAGTCAACATTGAATCTGCACAGTCAGCAGTGAATCTGTACAGTCAGCAGTGAATCTGCACAGTCAACAGTGAATCTGCACAGTCAACAGTGAAAGTGTGCAGTCAGCGGTGAATCTGCACAGTCAGCAGTGAATCTGCACAGTCAACATTGAATCTGCACAGCCAACAGTGAATCTGTACAGTCAGCAGTGAATCTGTACAGTCAACAGTGAATCTGTACAGTCAACAGTGAATCTGCACAGTCAAAAGTGAATCTGCACAGTCAGCAGTGAATCTACACAGTCAGCAGTGGTCTGTACAGTCAACAGTGAATCTGGACAGTCAATAGTGAATCTGCATGGTCAACAGTGGATCTGTACAGTCAACAGTGAATCTGTACAGTCAGCGGTGAATCTGCACAGTCAATAGTGAATCTGCACAGTCAGCAGTGAATCTGCACGGTCCACAGTGAATCTGCACAGTCAGCAGTGAATCTGTACAGTCAACAGTGAATCTGCACAGTCAGCAGTGAATCTGTACAGTCAACAGTGAATCTGTGCAGTCAACGGTGAATCTGCACAGTCAGCAGTGAATCTGTACAGTCAGCGGTGAATCTGCACAGTCAGCAGTGAATCTGTACAGTCAACAGTGAATCTGCACAGTCAGAAGTGAATCTGTACAGTCTGCAGTGAATGTGCACAATCAGCAGTGAATCTGTACAGTCAACAGTGAATCTGTACAGTCAATAGTGAATCTGCACAGTCAGCAGTGAATCTGTACAGTCACCAGTGAATCTGTACAGTCTGCAGTGAATCTGTACAGTCACCAGTGAATCTGTACAGTCAGCGGTGAATCTGCACAGTCAACAGTGAATCTGCACAGTCAGCAGTGAATCTGTACAGTCAACAGTGAATCTGCACAGTCAGCAGTGAATCTGTACAGTCACCAGTGAATCTGTACAGTCAGCGGTGAATCTGCACAGTCAACAGTGAATCTGCACAGTCAGAAGTGAATCTGTACAGTCTGCAGTGAATGTGCACAGTCTGCAGTGAATGTGCACAATCAACAGTGAATCTGCAGAGTCAGCAGGGAATCTGTTCTGCCAACAATGAATATCACAGTCAGCAATGAAACTGTGTAGTCAACAGCGAATCTGCACAGTCAGCGGTGAATCTTCACAGCCAACAGAAAATCTGCACAGGCAGCAATGAAACTGTGTAGTCAACAGTGAATCTGCATAGTCAGCGGTGAATCTGCACAGTCAACAGTGAATCTACACAGTTAGCAGTGCATCTGCACAGTCAACAGTGAATCTGCACAGTCAGCAGTGAATCTATACAGTCAGCAGTGAATCTGTATAGTTAACAGTGAATCTGCACAATCAGCAGTGAATCTACACAGTTAGCAGTGAATCTGCACAGTCAACATGGAATCTGTACAGTCAGCGGTGAATCTGTACAGTCAACAGTGAATCTGTACAGTCAGCGGTGAATCTGTAAAGTCAACAGTGAATGTGCACAGTCAGCAGTGAATCTACACAGTCAGCAGTGAAACTGTACAGTCAATAGTGAATCTTCACGGTCAACAGTGAATCTGAACAGTCAGCAGTGAATCTGCACAGTCAACAATGAATCTGTACAGTCAACAGTGAATCTGCACAGTCAGCAGGGAATCCGCACAGTCAGCAGTGAATCTGTACAGTCAACAGTGAATCTGCACAGTCAGCAGTGAATCTGTGTAGTCAACAGTGAATCTGCACAGTCAGCGGTGAATCTGCACAGTCAGCGGTGAATCTGCACAGTCAACAGTGAATCTGCACAGTCAGCAGTGAATCCGCACAGTCAGCAGTGAATCTGTACAGTCAACAGTGAATCTGCACAGTCAGCAAAAAAACTGTGTAGTCAACAATGAATCTGCACAGTCAGCGGTGAATCTGCACAGTCAACATTGAATCTGTACAGTCAACAGTGAATCTGCACAGTCAGCGGTGAATCTGTACAGCCGACAGTGAATCTACACAGTTAGCAGAGAATCTGCACAGTCAGCAGTGAATCTGTACAGTCAAAAGTGAATCTGCACAGTCAGCAGTGAATCTGCACAGTCAACATGGAATCTGTACAGCCAACAGTGAATCTGCAGAGTCAACGGTGAATCTGCACAGCCAACAGTGAATCTCGACAGTTAGCAGTGGATCTGCAGAGTCAGCGGTGAATCTGCACAGCCAACAGTGAATCTCGACAGTTAGCAGTGAATCTGCACAGTCAGCAGTGAATCTGTACAGTCAGCAGTGAATCTGTACAGTCAAAAGTGGATCTGCAGAGTCAGCGGTGAATCTGCACAGCCAACAGTGAATCTCGACAGTTAGCAGTGAATCTGCACAGTCAGCAGTGAATCTGTACAGTCAGCAGTGAATCTGTACAGTCAAAAGTGGATCTGCACAGTTAGCAGTGAATCAGCACAGTCAACATGGAATCTGTACAGCCAACAGTGAATCTGTACAGTCAGCGCTGAATCTGCACAGTCAACAGTGAATCTGCACAGTCAGCAGTGAATCTGTATAGTTAACAGTGAATCTGCACAGTCAGCAGTGAATCTGCATAGTTAGCAGTGAATCTGCACAGTCAACATGGAATCTGTACAGCCAACAGTGAATCTGTACAGTCAGCGCTGAATCTGCACAGTCAACAGTGAATCTGCACAGTCAGCAGTGAATCTGTAAAGTCAACAGTGAATCTGCACAGTCAGCAGTGAATCTGCACAGTCAACGGTGAATCTGCACAGTCAGCAGTGAATCTGTAAAGTCAACAGTGAATCTGCACAGTCAGCAGTGAATCTACACAGTCAGCAGTGAAACTGTACAGTCAACGGTGAATCTGTGCAGTCAACAGTGAATCTGCACGGTCAACAGTGAATCTGCACAGTCAGCAGTGAATCTGCACAGTCAGCAGTGAATCTGTACAGTGAACAGTGAATCTGCATGGACGGCAGTGAATCTGCACAGTCAACAGTGAATCTGCACAATAAGCAGTGAATCCGCACAGTCAGCAGTGAATCTGTACAGTCAACAGTGAATCTGCACAGTGAGCAGGGAATCTGTATAGTCAACAGTGAATCTGCACAGTCAGCAGTGAATCTGCACAGTCAGCGGTGAATCTGCACAGTCAACAGTGAATCTGCACAGTCGGCAGTGAATCTGCACAGTCAGCAGTGAATCTGCACAGTCAACAGTGAATCTGCACAGTCAGCAGTGAATCTGCACAGTCAGCAGTGAGTCTGCACAATCAGCTTTGAATCTGCAGTCAGCACTGAATCTGTACAATCAGCAGTGAATCTGCACTGTCAGCAGTGACACTGTACTATCAGCAGTGAATCTGTACAGTCAGCAGTGAATCTGAACAGTCAGCAGTGAATCTGCACAGTCAACAGTGAATCTGCACAGTCAGCAGTGAGTCTGCACAATCAGCTTTGAATCTGCAGTCAGCACTGAATCTGCACAATCAGCAGTGAAACTGTACAATCAGCAGTGAATCTGCACTGTCAGCAGTGACACTGTACTATCAGCAGTGAATCTGTACAGTCAGCAGTGAATCTGCACAGTCAGCAGTGAGACTGGACATTAAGCAGTGAATCTGCATAGTCAGCAGTGAATCTGCACAATCAGCAGTGAATCTGCACAGTCCATAGTGAATCTGCACAGTCAGCAGTGAATCTGCACAGTCAGTAGTGAATCTGCACAGTCAGCAGTGAATCTGCACAGTCAGTGGTGAATCTGTACTGTCCACAGTGAATCTGCACAGTCAGCAGTGAATCTGCGCAGTCAGCAGTGAATCTGCCCAGTCGGAAGTAAATCTACACAGTCCACAGTGAATCTACACTGTCACCAGTGAATCTGCACAGTCAGTGGTGAATCTGTACTGTCCACAGTGAATCTGCACAGCCAACAGTGAATCTGCACAGTCGGCAGTGAATCTGCACAGTCACCAGTGAATCTGCACAGTCAGTGGTGAATCTGTACTGTCCACAGTGAATCCGCACAGTCAACAGTGAATCTGCACAGTCAGCAGTGAGTCTGCACAATCAGCTTTGAATCTGCAGTCAGCACTGAATCTGCACAATCAGCAGTGAAACTGTAGATTCAGCAGTTCAACTGCACAGTCAACAGTGAATCTGCACAGTCAGCAGTGAATCTGTACAGTCAGCAGTGAATCTGTATAGTTAACAGTGAATCTGCACAGTCAGCAGTGAATCTGTACAGTCAGCAGTGAATCTGTATAGTTAACAGTGAATCTGCACAGTCAGCAGTGAATCTGCACAGTTAGCAGTGAATCTGCACAGTCAACATGGAATCTGTACAGCCAACAGTGAATCTGTACAGTCAGCGCTGAATCTGCACAGTCAACAGTGAATCTGCACAGTCAGCAGTGAATCTGTAAAGTCAACAGTGAATGTGCACAGTCAGCAGTGAATCTACACAGTCAGCAGTGAAACTGTACAGTCAATAGTGAATCTGTACAGTTAATAGTGAATATGCACAGTCAACAGTGAATCTGCACAGTCAGCAGTGAATCTGCACAGTCAGCAGTGAATCTGTACAGTGAACAGTGAATCTGCATGGTCGGCAGTGAATCTGCACAGTCAACAGTGAATCTGCACAATAAGCTGTGAATCCGCACAGTCAGCAGTGAATCTGTACACTCAACAGTGAATCTGCACAGTCAGCAGGGAATCTGCACAGTCAGCAGTGAATCTGCACAGTCAGCGGTGAATCTGCACAGTCAACAGTGAATCTGCACAGTCGGCAGTGAATCTGCACAGTCAGCGGTGAATCTGCACAGTCAACAGTGAATCTGCACAGTCGGCAGTGAATCTGCACAGTCGGCAGTGAATCTGTACAGTCAGCAGTGAATCTGCACAGTCAGCAGTGAGACTGGACATTAAGCAGTGAATCTGCATAGTCAGCAGTGAATCTGCACAATCAGCAGTGAATCTGCACAGTCCATAGTGAATCTGCACAGTCAGCAGTGAATCTGCACAGTCAGTAGTGAATCTGCACAGTCAGCAGTGAATCTGCACAGTCAGTGGTGAATCTGTACTGTCCACAGTGAATCTGCACAGTCAGCAGTGAATCTGCGCAGTCAGCAGTGAATCTGCCCAGTCGGAAGTAAATCTACACAGTCCACAGTGAATCTACACTGTCACCAGTGAATCTGCACAGTCAGTGGTGAATCTGTACTGTCCACAGTGAATCTGCACAGCCAACAGTGAATCTGCACAGTCGGCAGTGAATCTGCACAGTCACCAGTGAATCTGCACAGTCAGTGGTGAATCTGTACTGTCCACAGTGAATCCGCACAGTCAACAGTGAATCTGCACAGTCAGCAGTGAGTCTGCACAATCAGCTTTGAATCTGCAGTCAGCACTGAATCTGCACAATCAGCAGTGAAACTGTAGATTCAGCAGTTCATCTGCACAGTCAACAGTGAATCTGCACAGTCAGCAGTGAATCTGTACAGTCAGCAGTGAATCTGTATAGTTAACAGTGAATCTGCACAGTCAGCAGTGAATCTGTACAGTCAGCAGTGAATCTGTATAGTTAACAGTGAATCTGCACAGTCAGCAGTGAATCTGCACAGTTAGCAGTGAATCTGCACAGTCAACATGGAATCTGTACAGCCAACAGTGAATCTGTACAGTCAGCGCTGAATCTGCACAGTCAACAGTGAATCTGCACAGTCAGCAGTGAATCTGTAAAGTCAACAGTGAATGTGCACAGTCAGCAGTGAATCTACACAGTCAGCAGTGAAACTGTACAGTCAATAGTGAATCTGTACAGTTAATAGTGAATATGCACAGTCAACAGTGAATCTGCACAGTCAGCAGTGAATCTGCACAGTCAGCAGTGAATCTGTACAGTGAACAGTGAATCTGCATGGTCGGCAGTGAATCTGCACAGTCAACAGTGAATCTGCACAATAAGCTGTGAATCCGCACAGTCAGCAGTGAATCTGTACACTCAACAGTGAATCTGCACAGTCAGCAGGGAATCTGCACAGTCAGCAGTGAATCTGCACAGTCAGCGGTGAATCTGCACAGTCAACAGTGAATCTGCACAGTCGGCAGTGAATCTGCACAGTCAGCAGTGAATCTGCACAGTCAACAGCTAATCTGCACAGTCAGCAGTGAGTCTGCACAATCAGCTTTGAATCTGCAGTCAGCACTGAATCTGCACAATCAGCAGTGAAACTGTACATTCAGCAGTGAATCTGCACTGTCAGCAGTGACACTGTACTATCAGCAGTGAATCTGTACAGTCAGCAGTGAATCTGTACAGTCAGCAGTGAGACTGGACATTAAGCAGTGAATCTGCACAGTCAGCACTGAATCTGCGCAGTCAGCAGTGAATCTGCACAGTCAGCAGTGAGACTGTACAATAAGCAGTGAATCTGCACAGTCAGCAGTGAATCTGCACAATCAGCAGTGAATCTGCACAGTCCACAGTGAATCTACACAGTCATCACTGAATCTGCACAGTCAGCGGTGAATCTACAGTTAGCCGAGAATCTACACAGTCTGTAGTGAATCTGCCCAGTCGGCAGTAAATCTACACAGTCCACAGTGAATCTACACTGTCACCAGTGAATCTACACAGTCCACAGTGAATCTGCACTGTCACCAGTGAATCTACACAGTCCACAGTGAATCTACTCTGTCACCAGTGAATCTACACAGTCCACAGTGAATCTGCACTGTCACCAGTGAATCTACACAGTCCACAGTGAATCTACTCTGTCACCAGTGAATCTACACAGTCCATAGTGAATCTACACAGTCCACAGTGAATCTGCGCCATCAGCAGTGAATCTACACAGTCCATAGTGAATCTACACAGTCCACAGTGAATCTACTCTGTCACCAGTGAATCTACACAGTCCATAGTGAATCTACACAGTCCACAGTGAATCTACACAGTCCACAGTGAATCTGCGCCATCAGCAGTGAATCTACACAGTCCATAGTGAATCTACACAGTCCACAGTGAATCTACACAGTCCATAGTGAATCTACACAGTCCACAGTGAATCTACACAGTCCACAGTGAATCTACTCTGTCACCAGTGAATCTACACAGTCCACAGTGAATCTGCACAGTCCACAGTGAATCTGCACAGTCCACAGTGAATCTACACAGTCCACAGTGAATCTGCACAGTCCACAGTGAATCTACACAGTCCACAGTGAATCTACACAGCTCACTGTTCTGCTGTTTGATCTCAAGTGAACATCAGAAAAATGAACAAACAGCAAAATTCACAGCTGAACATGGAGAAGCCTGTGTGGAAGAAAGCTCACAGCAGCTAAGTGGCTGTTTAAAGCGTATCCTTACTTTTATTTTTGTAAATCTGCAATAATGAGTGGAGTAAGTTCTTTTTTCAATTTCTTTCCTGCAAAACCTGTGACAAATTTGTGGCAATAGTACTGAGATGTCCGCACTAGAACTTGCCACCCCTAGAGCCGAAGCAATAGAACATAGAAGAATACAGCGCAGTACAGGCCCTTTGGCCCTCGATGTTGCGCCGATCCAAGACCACCTAACCTATACTAACCCACTATCCTCCATATACCTATCCAATGCCCGCTTAAATGCCCATAAAGAGGGAGAGTCCACCACTGCTACTGGCAGGGCATTCCATGAACTTACGACTCGCTGAGTGAAGAACCTACCCCTAACTTCAGTCCTATATCTACCCCCCCTTAATTTAAAGCTATGCCCCCTTGTAATACCCGACTCCATACGCGGGAAAAGGTTCACACTGTCAACCCTATCTAACCCCCTAATCATCTTGTACACCTCAATCAAGTCACCCCTAAACCTTCTTTTCTCTAATGAAAACAGCCCCAAGTGTCTCAGTCTTTCCTCATACGATCTTCCTTCCATACCAGGCAACATCCTGGTAAACCTCCTCTGCACCCGTTCCAGTGCCTCCACATCCTTCCTATAGTATGGCGACCAAAAATGCACACAATATTCCAGATGCGGCCGCACCAGAGTCTTATACAACTGCAATAGATAGAAAGTTGCCTAGAAATTTACTGTTCACAAACTGTGACAAGTCTAACTTGGCCATTGGTCTACACTCAATCATCAGCAAAGTGAATGCATGTATCATTGACAGGTTTATCAAGCAACACGTATTCAGTCGTGACCAATTACTGATGCTCAGCTCATGCTCCACCAGAACAATTCCAATCCTGATCTCACTAAAGCCTCAGTTCAAACAGGATCTTAAGAGCTGAATTCCAAAGGTGAGGTTAGAGTAACTGGCCTTGACATAATGGCCTCATGTGACATCAGAGAGCCTTAGCAAAACTCTGAGCTGCTTGTCATACTGAGTACAACAGAAGTTGGTTGTGGTTATTGAAGGTCAGCCATCTCAGCTCCACAACATCTCTGCAGAAGTTCTTCAGGATAGTGTTCCAGGCGCAACCATCTTCTGCTGCTTCATCAACGACGTCCTCTCCAAAGTCAGGTCAGAAGTGGGAATATTCACCAATGACTCACCATTCGTGACTCCTCAGGTACAGAAGAAGTCCAAGTTCAAATGCAACAAACTCTGGACACTATCCAGGCTTAGGTTGACAAGTGGCAAATAATATTTGTGCCATACAAGTGCCAGGCAATCACCATCTCCAACAAGATATATTTGGAAAGGCAAGGAATGATTAGTCAACATGGCTTTGTGCGTGGGAAATCATGCCTCATGAACTTGATTGAATTTTTGAAGAAGTAACAAAGAGGATTGATGCGGGAAGAGCAGTAGATTAAATCTATATGGACTTCAGTAAGGCATTCGACAAGGTTCCCTATGGGAGACTGGTTAGCAAGGTTGGAACTCTTGGAAAACAGGGAGAACTACCCATTTGGATACAGAACTGGCTCAAAGGTAGAAGAGAGGGGTGGTGGTAGAGGGCTGTTTTTCAGACTGGAGGCCTGTAACCAGTGGAGTGCCACAAGGATCGGTGCTGGGTCCTTTTACTTCTTGTCATTTATATAAATGATTTGGATGCAAGCATAAGAGGTACAGTTAGTAAGTTTGCGGATGACACCAAAGTTGGAGGTGTAGTGGACAGCGAAGAAGGTTACCTCAGATTACAACAGGATCTTGACCAGATGGGCCAATGGGCTGAGGAGTGGCAGATGGAGTGTAATTTAGATAAATGTGAGGTGCTGCATTTTGGAAAAGTAAATCTTAGCAAGACTTATACACTTAACGGTAAGGTCCTGGGGAGTGTTGCTGAACAAAGAAACTTTGGAATGTAGGTTCATAATTCCTTGAAAGTGGAGTCGCAGGTAGATAGGATAGTGAAAAAGATGTTTGGTATGCTTTTCTTTCCTGATCAGACTATTGCGTACAGGAGTTGGGAGGTCATGTTGCAGCTGTTCAGGACATTGGTTAGGCCACTTTTGGAATATTGCACACAATTCTGTCTCCTTCCTGTCAGAAACATGTTATAAAACTTAAAAGGGTTCAGAAAAGATTTACAAGGATGTTGACAGGGTTGGAGGATTTGAGCTATAGGGAGAGGTTGAATAGGCTAGGACTGTTTTCCCTGGAGCGTCGGAGGTTGAGGGGTGACCTTATAGAGGTTTATAAAATCATGAGGGGCACAGATAGGATAAATAGGCAAAGTTTTTTCCCTGGGGTGGGGAAGTCCAGAATTAGAGGGCATAGGTTTAGGGTGAGAGGGGAAAGATGTAAAAGTGATCTAAGTGGCAACTTTTTCACGTAGAGGGTGGTACATGTATGGAATAAGCTGCCAGAGGAAGTGATGGAGGCTGGTATGATTGCAACATTTAAGAGGCATCTGGGTGGGTATATGAATAGGAAGAGTTTAGAGGGATATGGGTCAGGTGCTGGCAGGTGGGACTAGATTGGGTTGGGATATCTGGTTGGCATGGGCGAGTTGACCAAAGGGTCTGATTCCGTGCTGTACATCTCTATGACTCTATAAGAGAGAATCTAACTAACCATTGCTCCTTGATATTCAATGGCATTACCATCACTGAATCCCCTAGTATCAACATCCTAAGGATTACCAGAAAATGAAGTAAACTATGGCTTCTGGATCAATTTCGAGGCTGGGAATCTTGCAACAAGTAATTCATCTCCTGATCCCCCCGCACCCCCCCCCCCAACACCTGTCCACCAACGCACAGGTCAGGGGTGTGAGAGAATACTCCCCACTTGTCTGGTTGAGTGCAGCTCCCACACTTAAGAAGCTTCTTATCATCCACAACAAAGCAATCCACTTGAATGGCACAAACATTCACATCCTCTACTACAGATGCTCAGTAACAACAGTGTATACTATCTACAAGATGCATTGCCATAACTTGCCAAGGCTCCTCAAACAGCACCTTCCAAACCCCTGACCTTTACCCTTTAGAAGGACGAGGACAGCAGATACGTGGGAATACCAACCAAGTTCCCTTCCAAGTCACTCACCATCCTGATTTGTTGATATACTGCTGTTCCTTCATTATTGTTGGGTCAAAATCCTGGAAATCCCTCCCTAACAGCATTGTTTTTGCATCTACAGCATATGGGATGCAGCGATTCAAGAAGACAGCTTACTTTAGCTTCTCAAAAGCAACATTTGGGGTGGCACAGTGGCTCAGTGGTTAGCACTGCTGCCTCATGGCACCAGGGTCCCAGGTTCGATTCCACTCTCGGGCGACTGTGTGGAGTTTGCACATTCTCTGCGTGGGTTTCGTCTGGGTGCTCTGGTTTCCTCCCACACTCCAAAAATGTGCAGGTTAGGTGAATTGACCATACTGAATTGCTCAGAGTGCTAGGTGCATTAGAGGTAAATGGATCTGGGTGGGTTACTCTTCCGAGGATTGGTGTAGACTTGTTGGGCTGAAGGGCCTGTTTTCACACTGTCGGGAATCTAATCTAATCTAAAAAAAATCTAACTAGAGATTGCAATAAATACTGGCTTTGGTAGCCTGATTTGCAATGGCTCTGTGCCACTTCCATTGACAAAATATGTTGAACCTTGAAGTTCAGGCTGTGATGGCAACATTGAAACGTTGTGGACACCTTAATGAAGGTGATGCTGTCCCACCAAGTTACCTGGTCACTGTCAGCAATGAAGTCACTAGGGGTTATTCAGTGAACAGGAAACCCAAAAAACAAAAGGAAAAGTGAGTGCTCACCAAGTTTACTCCTCCAGATTTGTCAAGTGAACATATTCCACCAAGCATTGCCAAACCATTAATTCCATCAATGAAAATTCCACCCCTGTAAAAGAGAAATCAGAGCACATGATCACTAGCCAGCGGTCACTCCAACCAATGCAACCACAGACATGTTGTTGTACATGGAGATGGGTGAGCAATAAGTGTGATGTTGGTTCTCACACTAACTCAGTATGGCAATGATGTCTTTCAGGACTCAGACAATTCTGACACTCATGGTCAAACCAGGCCATACTGAGTGAAACACATTGAAGCCACAGTTCATTAAGAGTCTTGTTAGCCTCAAAGTATTTCCAGTTGGTATTCAACATAGAGGAGCATTCAATATTGTTGAATCATTTAATAATTTGAGCACATAGGTAACTGTTCACCCTGTTGTGTGTTTGTGATGGTCTGTAGACAATAGACAATAGGTGCAGGAGTAGGCCATTCTGCCCCTCGAGCCTGCACCACCATTCAATATGATCATGGCTGATTATCCTGCCTTATCTCCATAACCCTTGATTCCACTATCCTTTAAAGCTCTATCCAACTCTTTCCTAAATGAATCCAGAGACTGGGCCTCCACTGCCCTCTGGGGCAGAGCATTCCACACAGCCACCACTCTCTGGGTGAAGAAGTTTCTCCTCATCTCTGTCCTAAATGGTCTACCCTGTATTTTTAAGCTCTGTCCTCTGGTTCGGGACTCACCCATCAGCGGAAACATATTTCCTGCCTCCAGAGTGTCCAATCCTTTAATAATCTTATATGTCACAATCAGATCCCCTCTCAGTCTTCTAAACTCAAGGGTATACAAGCCCAGTCGCTTCAGTCTTTCAGTGTAAGGTAGTCCCGCCATTCCAGGAATTGACCTCGCGAACCTCCGCTGCACTCCCTCAATAGCCAGAATGTCTTTCCTCAAATTTGGTGACCAGAACTGCACACAGTACTCCAGGTGTGGTCTCACCAGGGCCCTGTACAGCTGCAGAAGAACCTCTTTGCTTCTATATTCAATCCCTCTTGTTATGAAGGCCAGCATGCTATTAGCCTTCTTCACTACCTGCTGTACCTGCAGGCTTACCTTCATTGACTGGTGTACAAGAACACCCAGATCTCTTTGTACTGCCCCCTTACCTAAATTGACTCCATTTAGGTAGTAATCTGCCTTCCTGTTCTTGCCACCAAAGTGGATAACCATACATTTATCCACATTAAACTGCATCTGCCATGCATCTGTCCACTCACCTAACCTGTCCAGGTCACCCTGTAATCTCCTAACATCCTCCTCACATTTCACCCTGCCACCCAGCTTTGTATCATCAGCAAATTTGCTAATGTTATTACTAATACCAGCTTCTATATCATTAACATATACTGTAAAAAGCTGCAGTCCCAGCACTGATCCCTGTAGTACCCCACTGGTCACCGCCTGCCATTCCGAAAGGGAGCCGTTTATCACTACTCTTTGTTTCCTGTCAGCCAACTAATTTTCAATCCAAGTTAGTACTTTGCCCCCAATACCATGCGCCCTAATTTTGCTCACTAACTTCAGATGTGGGACTTTATCAAAGGCTTTCTGAAAGTCCAGGTACACTACATCTACTGGATCTCCCACATCCATCTTCAAAGTTACATCCTCAAAACATTCCAGAAGATTAGAGCTGAAAATGTGTTGCTGGAAAAGCGCAGCAGGTCAGGCAGCATCCAGGGAACAGGAGAATCGACGTTTCGGGCATAAGCGCTTATGCCCGAAACATCGATTCTCCTGTTCCCTGGATGCTGCCTGACCTGCTGCGCTTTTCCAGCAACACATTTTCAGCTCTGATCTCCAGCATCTGCAGACCTCACTTTCTCCATTCCAGAAGATTAGTCAAGCATGATTTCCCTTTCATAAATCCATGCTGACTCTGACCTATCCTGTTACAATTATCCAGATGTGTTGTAATTTCATCCTTTATAATTGACTCCAGCATCTTTCCCACCACTGAGGTCAGACTAACTGGTCTATAATTTACAGCTTTCTCTCTCGCTCCTTTCTTAAAAAGTGGTACAACATTAGCCACCCTCTAATCCGCAGGAACTGATCCTGAATCTATCGAACTCTGGAAAATAATCACCAACGCATCCACGATTTCTTGAGCCACCTCCTTCAGTGCCCTGGGATGTAGACCATCAGGCCCCGGGGACTTATCAACCTTCAGACCTAACAGTCTCTCCAACACCAATTCCTGGCAAATATAAATTCGCTTAAGTTCAGGTCCTTCAGCCACTGTTACCTCAGGGAGATTGCTTGTGTCTTCCCCAGTGAACACAGATATGAAGTACCAATTCAACTCTTCTGCCATTTCTTTGTTCCCCGTAATATATTCCCCTGTTTCTGTCTTCAAGGGCCCAATTTTAGTCTTAACCATTTTTTTGCCTTTCACATACCTAAAAAAGCTTTTCCTATCCTCCTTTATATTATTGGCCAGTTTACCTTCATACCTCATTTTATCTCTGCATATTTCCTTCTTAGTAATCCTCTGTTGTCCTTTAAAAGCTTCCCAGTCCTCCGTTTTCCCACTTATTTTTGTTATGTTATACTTTTTCTCTTTTGACTTTATATGTTTCTTAACTTCCCTCGTCAGCCACGGCCGCCCCTGCCTCCTCATAGGATCTTTCTTCCTTTTTGGAATGAACTGATCCTGCATCTTCTGCATTATACCCAGAAATATCTGCCATTGTTCCTCCACTGTCATCCCTGTTAAGGTATTGCACCATTGAACTTTGGCCAGCTCCTCCCTCATAGCTCCATAGTTCCCTTTATTCAACTAAAATATTGTCACTTCCGATTGTACCCTCTCCCTCTCAAATTGCAGATTGAAGCTGATTGTATTATGGTCACTACTTCCCAATGGCTCCTTCACCTCGAGGTCCCTGACCAATTCTGGTTCGTTGCACAATACCAGATCCAGAATTGCCTTCTCCCTGGTCGGCTCCAGCACCAGCTGTTCTAAGAATCCATCTCGGAGGCACTCCACAAAGTCTCTTTAGTGAGGTCCAAAACCATCCTGATTCTCCCAGTCTACTGTAGGAGCAGTACACCTGGTCTCACCCCCTGCCTTTTCGCTATAGACATGCAAATGTTTTCTTTCCAAATAATTATCCAAAATGAGATCTGCCCCCATCACACCTTCAGGCAGTGCATTCCAGAATCCTGAATTCCTGAAGAAGGGCTTATGCCTGAAACGTCGATACTCCTGCTCTTTGGATGCTGCCTGACCTGCTGCGCTTTTCCAGCAACACATTTTCAGCATTCCAGAATCTAGCCAGCCATTGCGTGGAAAGGCTTTTCCTCAGTCAGCTTCCATTCCATTCAGGCATGCACCTTCAACGGGGTCCTCTAGTTTTTATCCCTACCACAAATGGGAACACTTTCTGATCTGAATTTCTCATGGTTTTCAATAATTGTGAAATCTCCTCTCCAGCTTCTATTCTATGAACAGGACTGGCTCAGCTTCACCAAACTATCTAAATTCCTCCATTCCTAAAACCATCCATGAAAATCCTTTCTGAACCCTCTTTAATGGATCTTCAAGTGTGGGAACTCGATTGGGTGGGATTTAACAGTGTGAATCCTGAAGTCCACAATGAACTTGAGTGGCCCCCGCCAATAATCTGGAGTCCCCAGTGAAATGAAATGCCTCATTGGCAGCAGGACCTGTGATGCTAGGACTTTGCCGGTGACATTTTCTTGTTGCCCTGAAAAGGCCAGCATGACTATCCTACTTCTGAAAGTTGCAAGACAGTCAGAGGCCAGGATAGCCCACTGTGTCTCCTACCAGGTGCAGCAGGCTGATAGGAGTTCGCTGATGGATCCTCTGGAGTCAGAAACAGAGTACGGTGGTTTTCCCAAGGACAGGGGAGGGAAGATCATGTGATGACAGTGGAGAGCAGTACAGCAATTGGGGATGGCTTTCAGTAGGTCCCCTCAATAAGGAGTATCGGAGCATGAGAGCTCAAACGCCGACCTCACACGTACTTCCTCCCCCAACTCCCCGCCCACACCCCCTCCCCCAGAAAACTGCAGGTAACCCCAACAGGATCTGCTGTTGTGTCTCCCTCTCAAATGGTAAGTCTTCCATTGAATTCCAACTGTGGCTCAATAAGTGGGCATTTACAGACCTCCAATGGCCTCCATGCAGAAAGGCCACTCACCCTGTACTTACGTGAAGAGAGGGCAGCAGAATCTGTACAATGCACTGTCATGCGCAATCATAGAGCTCCCCTTCCCAGCCTCCAAACCTGTTGGACTATAACCTGTTGTCACGTGACTTTTGACATTGTCCAGCCCAGTCCAACACCAGCACTCACCCAAAACTCTGGTAATGGGGCATTAAGTTCCAACTTCGAGCTTGATGGACTATTGTTACCTTTAATGTTCTTCTGCTCCTGCGGGTCCTTAGAATTGTGTCCGTTCATTTATATTAGCTTTCCTCATTCTTGTCCATACTTCCATGTGTTAAATTTCATCTTCTACTTGTTTACTATTCCACCAGGTTTCCTGTATCCTTTTGAACTATATTCTCTTCATAGTTCACAATATTTCCAAGCTTTGTGTGACCTGCAAATTTTGAATTGATCCCTCCCATCCAATCTTGAAATGGTTATAAGCCAAAAGGATCCATTCAGCCCACTGTCTTTATGCTAGCTCTCCGCAGGAGCAATTTACCTGATACTATTGCCCACAAACAAGCAAATTCTATGTCTTCAAACAAACATCCAGTTTCCTTGTAAAATGCTGGAATCTACACTGTCAGGCAATGCAATCCAGATCCTAAACATTCACTGTACTTCTCCTCAGGTTGCTTTGTCCCTATGGTTTTAAACTGGTGTCCATTGTTGGCCTTCTGCCAACAGGAACAGTTTCTCCCTGCAGTTGTCTTCATGATTTGAAAATCGCCTCTTAATCTTCTCCAAGAAAATCAGCCACAGAACTGAAGTTCCTCATATCTGGAACTATCATGGATAGAGCAGGCACAGGAATGGTTGTTGCAGGTTCCAGGATTTAGATGTTTCAGTAAGAACAGAGAAGATGGTAAAAGAGGGGGAGGTGTGGCATTGTTGGTCAAGGACAGTATTACAGTTGCAGAAAGGATGTTTGGGGACTCATCAACTGAGGTAGTATGGGCTGAGGTTAGAAACAGGAAAGGAGAGGTCACCCTGTTGGAAGTTTTCTATAGGTCTCCGAATAGTTCCAGAGATGTAGAGGAAAGGATAGCAAAGAGGATTCTCGATAGGAGTGAGAGAGACAGGGTAGTTGTCATGGGGACTTCAACTTTCCAAATATTGACTGGGAACACTATAGTACGAGTACTATAGATGGATCACTTTTTGTCCAGTGTGTGCAGGAGGCCAACAAGGGGCGAAGCCATATTAGATTTGGTACTGGGTAATGAGCCCAGCCAGGTGTTAGACTTGGACGTAGGTGAGCACTTTGGTGATAGCGACCACATTTCTGTATGTTTACTTTAGTGATAGAAAAGCATAGGTGTATACCACTGGGCAAGAGTTACAGCTGGGGAAAGGCAATTATGATGCGATTAGGCAAGATTTAGGAAGCATAGGATGGGGAAGGAAACCGCAGGGGATGGGCACATTAGAAATGTGGAGCTTATTCAAGGAAAAGCTCCTGAGTGTCCTAGATAAGTATGTACCTGTCAGGCAGGGAGGAAGCTGTAGAGCGCGGGAGCCGTGGTTTATGAAGGAAGTGGAATCTCTGGTCAAGAGGAAGAAGAAGGTTTATGTTAGGATGAGATGTGAAGGATCAGTTAGGGCGCTTGAGGGTTACAAGGTAGGCAGGAAAGACCTAAAGAGAGAGCTCAGAAGAGCCAGGAGGAGACATGAGAAGTTGTTGGTGGATAGGATCAGGGTAAACTCTAAGGCTTTCTATAGGTATTTAAGGAATAAAAGAATGACGAGAGTAAGATTAGGGCCAATCAAGGATAGTAGTGGGAAGTTGTGTGTGGAGTCAGAAGCACTAAATGAATATTTTTCTACAGTATTCACTCTAGAAAACAACAATGTTGTTGAGGAGAATACTGAGATACAGGCTACTATACTAGGTGGGATTGAGGGTCACAAGGAAGGGGTATTAGAAATCCTTGAGGAGAAAGTGAGGTCTGCAGATGCTGGAGATCAGAGCTGGAAATGTGTTGCTGGAAAAGCGCAGCAGGTCAGGCAGCATCCAGGGAACAGGAGAATCGACGTTTCGGGCATAAGCCCTTCCTCACGAACTTTATTGAGTTCTTTGAGAAAGTGACCAAACAGGTAGATGAGAGTAAACCGGTTGATGTGGTGTATATGGATTTCAGCAAGGTATTCGATAAGGTTCCCCAAAGTAAGCTATTGTACAAAATGCGGAGGAATGGGATTGTGGGAGATATAGCAGTTTGGATCAGTAATTGGCTTGCTGAAAGAAGACAGAGGGTGGTGGTTGATGGGAAATGTTCATCCTGGAGTCCAGTTACCAGTGGTATACCGCAAGGGTCGGTGTTGGGTCCACTGCTGTTCGTCATTTATATAAATGACCTGGATGAGGGCGTAGAAGGGTGGGTTAGTAAATTTGCAGACGACACTAAGGTCGGTGGAGTTGTGGATAGTGCCGAAGGATGTTGTAGGATACAGAGAGACATAGATAAGCTGCAGAGTTGGGCTGATAGGTGCAAATGGAGTTTAATGCGGACAAGTGTGAGGTGATTAGTTTGGTCGGAGTAACCGGAATGCAAAGTACTGGGCTAATGGTAAGATTCTTGGTAGTGTAGATGAGCAGAGAGACCTTGGTGTCCAGGTACACAGATCCTTGAAAGTTGCCATCCAGGTTGACAGGGCTGTTAAGAAGGCATACAGTGTTTTAGCTTTTATTAATAGAGGGATTGAGTTCCGGAACCAGGAGGTTATGCTACAGCTGTACAAAGCTCTGGTACAGCCACACTTGGAGTATTGTGTACAGTTCTGGTCACCGCATTATAAGAAGGATGTGGAAGCTTTGGAAAGGGTGCAGAGGAGATTTACTAGGATGTTGCCTGATATGGAGGGAAGGTCTCATGAGGAAAGGCTGAGGGACTTGAGGCTGTTTTCGTTGGAGAGAAGAAGGTTGAGAGGTGACTTATTAGAGACATATAAGATAATCAGAGGGTTAGATAGGGGGGACAGGGAGATCCTTTTTCCAAGAATGGTGACAACGCGTATACGAGGGGACTAGCATTAAATTGAGGGGTGATAGATATAGGACAGATGTCAGAGGTAGTTTCTTTACTCAGAGAGTAGTAAGGGTATGGAATGCTTTGCCTGCAACGGTAGTAGATTCACCAACTTTAAATACATTTAAGTCGTCATTGGACAGGCATATGGACGTACATGGAATAGTGTAGGTTAGATGGGCTTCAGATTGGTATGACTGGTCAGTGCAACGAAGGGCCTGTACTGCGCTGTAATGTTCTATGTTCAATCTCCTTAATAATTTAGGCGGCACGGTGGCACAGTGGTTAGCACTGCTGCCTCACAGCACCAGAGACCCGGGTTCAATTCCTGCCTCAGGCGACTCTCTGTGTGGAGTTTGCACATTCTCCCCGTGTCTGCGTGGGTTTCCTCCGGGTGCTCCGGTTTCCTCCCACAATCCAAAAAATGTGCAGGTCAGGTGAATTGGCCATGCTAAATTGCCCGTAGTGTTAGGTTAAAGGGGTATGGGTGGGTTGCGCTTCGGCGGGTTGGTGTGGACTTGTTGGGCCGAAGGGCCTGTTTCCACACTGTAAGTAATCTAATCTAATCTAATTTCTACAACCCCGTGAATGCTGTCACATCCATCCTGAAGTGCGGTGTCTGGAAACAGTTGAAGCTGAATCTGTGTTTTTTAGAGTTAAATATAACTTCCTTACTTTTGTGCTCTATGCCCATGTTTATAAAGCCAGAAATCCTGTATGATGTATTAACTGTTTTGCTCCTATTCATTATTCACAATACTTCCAATTTTTGAGACTTACAAATTATGCTCTCAACTTTCAAGTTTCAGTCATGCATATAGAACATAGAACATAGAACATAGAACAATACAGCACAGAACAAGCCCTTCGGCCCACGATGTTGTGCCGAACTTCTAACCTAGATTAAGTACCCATCCATGTACCTATCCAAATGCCGCTTAAAGGTCGCCAATGATTCCGACTCTACCACTCCCATGGGCAGCGCATTCCATGCCCCCACCACTCTCTGGGTAAAGAACCCACCCCTGACATCTCCCCTATACCTTCCACCCTTCACCTTAAATTTATGTCCCCTTGTAACACTCTGTTGTACCCGGGGAAAAAGTTTCTGACTGTCTACTCTATCTATTCCTCTGATCATCTTATAAACCTCTATCAAGTCACCCCTCATCCTTCGCCGTTCCAACGAGAAAAGGCCGAGAACTCTCAACCTATCCTCGTATGACTTCCTCTCCATTCCAGGCAACATCCTGGTAAATCTTCTCTGCACCCTCTCCAAAGCTTCCACATCTTTCCTAAAGTGAGGCGACCAGAACTGCACACAGTACTCCAACTGTGGCCTAACCAAAGTCCTGTACAGCTGCAACATCACTTCACGACTCTTGAATTCAATCCCTCTGCTAATGAACGATAATACTCCATAGGCCTTCTTACAAACTCTATCCACCTGAGTGGCAACCTTCAAAGATCTATGTACATAGACCCCAAGATCCCTCTGTTCCTCCACCTGACTAATACTAGTCCTAAAACCAACCCTGGACAGCCCCATTATATATGTCTTCCAGGCCAAAAGTCAGTCATTCAACACAACTCTGCTTCCTACAACTTCACCAATTTGGTATCCATGCTGCTACTGTCCCTTCTTATTCCATGGACTCTAAGTGACAAGTCTTTTCTGGAGTGTTTTATCAAATATGTTTTGTAAATGCACATACACCACATCAACAGCATAACCCTGATCTACTTTCTCTATTAACTCATCAAACGAGTCAGTTATACACAATTTGATATTAGCAAATCCGGGTCAACTTTCCTTAATCAATCCATATTTGAAAATGTGTTGCTGGAAAAGCGCAGCAGGTCAGGCAGCATCAAAGGAGCAGGAGAATCGACGTTTCAGGTATAAGCCCTTCTTCAGGAATGAGGAGGGTGTGCCAAGCAGGCTAAGATAAAAGGTAGGGAGGAGGGACTTGGGGGAGGGGCGTTGGGAATGCGATAGGTGGAAGGAGGTTAAGGTGAGGGTGAAAGGCCGGAGAGGGGTTAGGGGCGGAGAGGTCGGGAAGAAGATTGCAGGTCAAGGAGGCAGTGCTGAGTCCAAGGGTTGGGACTGAGATAAGATGGGGGGAGGGGAAATGAGGAAGGTGGAGAAATCTGCATTCATCCCGTGTGGTTGGAGGGTTCCTAAGCGGAAGATGAGGCACTCTTCCTCCAGGCGTCGTGTGGTCAGGGTCTGGCAATGGAGGAGGTCCTCCAAACCTTTTATCTTAGCCTGCTTGGCACACCCTCCTCATTCCTGAAGAAGGGCTTATACCCGAAACGTCGATTCTCCTGCTCCTTTGATGCTGCCTGACCTGCTGCGCTTTTCCAGCAACACATTTTTCAGCTCTGATCTCCAGCATCTGCAGTCCTCACTTTCTCCTAGTTGATTTCAATCCATATTTGTCAACATGACTTAATTTATCCAAATTATCTATACACCTAGTAAGGTGATGAAACGTCTGGAAATGAACCTTCCAGCTCAGTGAGCAAACCTACATCCACATTTTTAAAATTTCCTCACCACTGATGTTAAACTAACTGGTTTACCCTTTCTTGAACAAGAGTGTAACATTCACAATTTTCCAGTTTTCTGGCATTACAACCTGACTCGAAGGCAGACTGGCATAATACAGCTATTACATCTGCAACTTCCAATTGTATGCATCTCACTCAGAACTGAGATGAGAAATCTCTTCTTTGAGAGGGTTGTAAATCCTTGGATTTCTCTGGCCTAGAGGTCTGTCCATATTTCAACATTAAATGCACTTAGAGCTGGGATAAACCTTTGGTCTCTCAGGGAATCAAGCGATATGAGGAGCTGGATAGGGGACAGGCTTTAATGCTGAAGATCAGATGATATCATATTGAATTGTAGATCACACACGATGGGGTACTCTATATGGGGTACTCCTGCTCCTATTTCTTCCATTCTTACGTTCACTCAAAACAAGCATCCTTTGTGCTAAGTATGTCTTCAGTTTTATGAGGGTTCCTTGATACCATATTTGATCAAATGCTGCTTGATGTTGTTCACCTTCAGCTTGTCTCTCATATTTAGCTCTTTTGTCCATATATGAATCAAGGCAGTAATGAGGCCTGGAGCTGAGAGGCCTTAGCAAAACCCAAACATCACTTGGATGCTGCTTGGGCATTGCCTGAATGATCATTGAGACTAGACTGATTGGGCAGTAATTAGCAAACTCTCGTTATTCCCCTGGAGAGATGAGTTTAAAAACCTGTTCAACAGCTTGGGGAATTATTAATCTGTATTTTTATCAATAATAATATTCATGAAATTCAGATTGCCGTGAAAACCTTTCCAATTCACTCACGTCCTTCAGGGGAGCTCTAAATCCACAATGATTGACACCCCATCTTTCACTTTAAAAATTCATTCCTTCCACCACCCAGTGTACAGTGGCAGTGGGCTGGACTGTCTTCAAGGTGCACTAGAACAACTGTCAAGACTTCTTTGAAATCACCTCCACAACCCAAAACCGCTACCACCAAGAGGACAAGGACAGTATGCAGATAGGAAAACCACCAAGTGTAAGTCGCCCTCAAGTCACAAGCAGATCCTGACTTGGAAATATGCGTATATTGGTGCCTTTGTGTTCACCAGGTCAAAATCCTGGATCTCCCCCTCCTAACAGCCCTGTAGATGTACTGAGACCTCACAGACTGCAGCAGTCCAAGAAGACAGTTCATGACTACCTCAGGAGGAAACAGGGATGGTCAATTAATGTTGGACTTGTCATTGATGCTAACAGATGATGATTTATCAGATACTCACAGGATAAGTTGGGCATTGTCATTTGGTATTCTTGGTAGAAGGTTTCTCTGCCTCCAAAGGAGAAATCTGGATAGCGTCTCTGAAGAATCTGTGCTAACTTCAATTTGGTCTGCCGTCCACACTTCAAGTCCAATCAGGGCAATTCGCAAGTTAAATGGTTTGTAGTACTGGAGAGAAATGTTAGGAATTCAGATCTGAGAATCACAAGGATTGTTACAGAGATGAAACACCATTGTGTCTGCACCAGCTCATCAACTGAGCATCTCACCTGATGAGTAAAGAGCATGGTCGGTGTGAGACTGCAGCAGAATGAGATGCAGACTATTTACATTACAGATTAAACTATTGGAATGTCGTTCTCAGTGCAAACAGGGGTTTAATAAGGGTCTACTGCAAGAAGTAAGTTTTCGAGAGTGGGATGTAAGCAGGAGAAGATAAACGGTGTCAATCAAGAGACTGACTACAGTGTGACCAGGGGCGAAATGATACCACAAACCACAGCATGTGCAAGTACAGACGGAGATGCTGATTGGTGAGTAGGACTGGTAAATATTTCTACTCTTTAAAGTAAAAGTCGTGTTTTCAACTTGTGTTTAGATTTCTCTTTTAAAAATACACAAACATCAGATTGAAACTGGTGACTTTCTACTTTTTGGTTTATAAAAACAAGATACCATTAAGTTACGTGTATAGAGCAGGGAATCTCAAGTAATAAATTGAATAGTCAAATCAAACACAATAGTAATTGCAGAGTGGATGATGTGTTGCTGTTGCAATATGTGGAAGCTGTTTGACAACAGGTCTTAGATTACAAGAAGACATGGACAGATTGGGCAGATGGGCAGATCAGTGGAGGATGAAATTCGACCCTGGTAAATGTGAGGTGTTATATTTAGGAAGAAGTAACAAGAAAAGGGGGCAATCAATGTTGAGACGAGAGGACACAAGGAAGCTCACAGGAACAGAGGAACATTGGAGTGCTTCTCCGAAAATCCCTAAAGGTGACAAAGCAGGTTAGTAGGTTAGGTAAGAAGGCAAACAGGACACTTGCCTTTACCAGTCAATGCATAGTTTATAAATCAGGGATGGGTAGTTCTGGTCACCACACTGCAGAAAGGATGTGATTGCACTACAGGTGCTACCAAGATTCACCAGAATGTCAGGGGATAGAGCAGTTTAGCAATGAAGAAAGCCTGGATATGTTCAAGTGGTTTTCTTTGGAGCAGAGAAAGTTGAGAAGGGAATCTGATAGAGGTGAATAAGATTATGTGGAGCATATTTAGACTGGATAAAAAGCAGCTATTCCTCTTAGTTGAAGGATCAGTAATAAGGGGGCACACTTTTAAGGTGGAAGGCAGGAGGCTTAGAGGGGATTTGAGAAAAGATGTTTTCACCGAGATGTTGGTGAGGGCCTGGAATGCACTCACTGGAAGGGATGTTTGAGACCCCTAACCTCACAATCTTTAAAAAGTACTTAGATGAGCACTTGAAAGCTACATGATGTTATGCTGGAAAGTGGGACTACTGTAGATTTAGTTGAGCTTTGGTGGTACAAGCAATGGGCCATAGGCCTTTTCTGTGCTATATGATAACATGGCTTATTGCTGATGCGGAATGGAACAAACACAATAGCAAAAAATGATCTTGGATCAAATACATAGAATCCATATCTATGAAGGGAAGATATAACAAGGAGAAGAAGACAATGGGAGGAATAGGCTATAGCTAGCAGTAGCTACAGAATGGGACAGAGAATAAATCAGGAAATAATGACGGCATGTAACAAAGGCAATACATTAATCATGGGTGACTTAAATCTTGCAGATAGTGATAGTCAGATTAGCAGAGGAAGCCATAAGGAAGAAATCAGAAAGTGTATTTGGGAACTATATGTTGGAGATTTAACCAGGGATCAGGCTATTTTGAATCTAGTGATTTGTAATGAGGTAAGTTTAATAAATTAAGTAATTTTAAAAGATCCCCGAAGGGAACAGTGATCATAACATGGTAGAATTGAGCATTCCATTTGAGAGGGAGGAACTTGAGTCAGAAACAACTGTGCTAAACTTAAATAAGAGTGATTACAATAGAATGAGGGGAGAGTGAACTGGAGTGGAATAGGAAAAGTAGTCTAGCAGCAATGGCAGTTGAGAATTGATGGATGACGTTAAAGAAAATAGTTCATCGCTCACAGCAAAGGCATAGCCCAGTGAGGAAGAGGTTTCCAGGAAAGGATAAAACAATTATGGTAACCATAGGAGTTAAGGATTGCATCAACTTTAAAGAAAACAATACAACGTGGCAGACATTAGTGGTGGGCCAGAGAACTGGGACAGTTTAAAAAAAAACAATAAAGGACAACAAAAGAAAAACAGGGAGAAAATTAACTTTGAGGGTACATTTGCAAGTGTCACCAAGACGGATATACAAGCTTTTTTTAAATACATAAAAAGAAAGGTAGAGGTCATGGTGAAGATAGGCCCTTTAGAAAATGAAGCTGGAGAAATAGCAATGGGGAATGAGGAAATGGCACAGGGGGTCAACAAATACTCTGCATCAGTCTTGACAGTGGAAACCATTCATACCATCCAAACATCAGTAAATATTCAAGAGGCAAAGACTACTTTTATGCTAAACAGCACAAGAAGCAAGTGATAAATGGAGCTAAGAGACCCTACAACCAATGCAGCAGTTCCATTCTGTGCTGTCTTGCCACACCCAGCCAGGAATGGCAGCAGAGGCAGAGGATGGAGCATTCTCGCTCCTGAGTCCAGCTGCTACTCAGCACCAGGCCTGTCACATCCTCCTTTCTGCATTCCTCTTTCATCTTCATCTTTTTCTTATTTTCGGCAGTAACGTCAAAAGAAGGTGGCATCAGCAGATTGGGACGGCCTGAAGGGGCAAACAGGCGAGAGCAGGCAGAATGAGGCAGTGGGCAGTGAGAGCAGGGAAAGGGCAGACTGAGGCAGTGGGCAGTGAGCAGGGAAAGGGCAGACTGAGGCAGTGGACAGTGAGAGCAGGGAAACGGCAGACTGAGGTAGTGGACACTGAGAGCAGGGAAAGGGCAGACTGAGGCAGTGGGCAGTGAGAGCAGGGAAAGGGCAGACTGAGGCAGTGGGCAGAGAGAGCAGGGAAAGGGCAGGCTGAGGCAGTGGGCAGTGAGAGCAGGGAAAGGGCAGACTGAGGTAGTGGACAGTGAGAGCAGGGAAAGGGCAGACTGAGGCAGTGGGCAGTGAGAGCAGGGAAAGGGCAGACTGAGGCAGTGGGCAGTGAGCAGGGAAAGGGCAAACTGAGGCAGTGGGCAGTGAGAGCAGGAAAAGGGCAGACTGAGGTAGTGGACAGTGAGAGCAGGGAAAGGGCAGACTGAGGCAGTGGGCAGAGAGAGCAGGGAAAGGGCAGACTGAGGCAGTGGGCAGTGAGAGCAAGGAAAGGGCAGACTGAGGCAGTGGACAGTGAGAGCAGGGAAAGGGCAGACTGAGGCAGTGGGCAGAGAGAGCAGGGAAAGGGCAGACTGAGGTAGTGGGCAGAGAGAGCAGGGAAAGGGCAGACTGAGGCAGTGGACAGTGAGAGCAGGGAAAGGGCAGACTGAGGCAGTGGGCAGTGAGAGCAGGGAAAGGGCAGACTGAGGCAGTGGGCAGAGAGAAGGGAAAGGGCAGACTGAGGTAGTGGGCAGTGAGCAGGGAAAGGGCAGACTGAGGCAGTGGGCAGTGAGAGCAGGGAAAGGGCAGACTGAGGCAGTGGGCAGTGAGCAGGGAAAGGGCAGACTGAGGCAGTGGGCAGTGAGAGCAGGGAAAGGGCAGACTGAGGCAGTGGGCAGTGAGAGCAGGGAAAGGGCAGACTGAGGCAGTGGACAGTGAGCAGGGAAAGGGCAGACTGAGGCAGTGGGCAGTGAGAGCAGGGAAAGGGCAGACTGAGGTAGTGGACAGTGAGAGCAGGGAAAGGGCAGACTGAGGCAGTGGGCAGTGAGAGCAGGGAAAGGGCAGACTGAGGCAGTGGACAGTGAGCAGGGAAAGGGCAGACTGAGGCAGTGGGCAGTGAGAGCAGGGAAAGGGCAGACTGAGGCAGTGGGCAGAGAGAGCAGGGAAAGGGCAGACTGAGGCAGTGGGCAGTGGGCAGTGAGCAGGGAAAGGGCAGACTGAGGCAGTGTGCAGTGAGCAGGGAAAGGGCAGGCTGAGGCAGTGGGCAGTGAGAGCAGGGAAAGGGCAGACTGAGGCAGTGGGCAGTGGGCAGTGAGCAGGGAAAGGGCAGACTGAGGCAGTGGGCAGTGAGCAGGGAAAGGGCAGACTGAGGCACTGGGCAGTGTGAGAAGGGAAAGGGCAGACTGAGGCAGTGGACAGTGAGCAGGGAAAGGGCAGACTGAGGCAGTGGGCAGTGAGAGCAGGGAAAGGGCAGACTGAGGTAGTGGACAGTGAGAGCAGGGAAAGGGCAGACTGAGGTAGTGGGCAGTGAGCAGGGAAAGGGCAGACTGAGGCAGTGGGCAGTGAGAGCAGGGAAAGGACAGACTGAGGCAGTGGGCAGTGAGCAGGGAAAGGGCAGACTGAGGCAGTGGACAGTGAGAGCAGGGAAAGGGCAGACTGAGGTAGTGGGCAGTGAGCAGGGAAAGGGCAGACTGAGGTAGTGGGCAGTGAGAGCAGGGAAAGGGCAGACTGAGGCAGTGGACAGTGAGAGCAGGGAAAGGGCAGACTGAGGTAGTGGACAGTGAGAGCAGGGAAAGGGCAGACTGAGGCAGTGGACAGTGAGCAGGGAAAGGGCAGACTGAGGTAGTGGGCAGTGAGAGCAGGGAAAGGGCAGACTGAGGCAGTGGGCAGTGAGCAGGAAAAGGGCAGACTGAGGTAGTGGGCAGTGAGAGCAGGGAAAGGGCAGACTGAGGCAGTGGACAGTGAGCAGGGAAAGGGCAGACTGAGGCAGTGGACAGTGAGCAGGGAAAGGGCAGACTGAGGTAGTGGGCAGTGAGCAGGGAAAGGGCAGGCTGAGGTAGTGGGCAGTGAGAGCAGGGAAAGGGCAGACTGAGACAGTGGGCAGAGAGAGCAGGGAAAGGGCAGACTGAGGCAGTGGGCAGAGAGAGCAAGGAAAGGGCAGACTGAGGCAGTGGGCAGAGAGAGCAGGGAAAGGGCAGACTGAGGTAGTGGACAGTGAGAGCAGGGAAAGGGCAGACTGAGGCAGTGGGCAGAGAGAGCAGGAAAAGGGCAGACTGAGGCAGTGGGCAGTGAGAGCAGGGAAAGGGCAGACTGAGGCAGTGGGCAGAGAGAGCAGGAAAAGGGCAGACTGAGGCAGTGGGCAGTGAGAGCAGGGAAAGGGCAGACTGAGGCACTGGGCAGAGAGAGCAGGGAAAGGGCAGACTGAGGCAGTGGACAGTGAGCAGGGAAAGGGCAGACTGAGGCAGTGGGCAGAGAGAGCAGGGAAAGGGCAGACTGAGGCAGTGGGCAGTGAGAGCAGGGAAAGTGCAGACTGAGGCAGTGGGCAGAGAGAGCAGGGAAAGGGCAGACTGAGGCAGTGGGCAGTGAGAGCAGGGAAAGGGCAGACTGAGGCAGTGGGCAGTGAGCAGAGAAAGGGCAGACTGAGGCAGTGGACAGTGAGAGCAGGGAAAGGGCAGACTGAGGTAGTGGGCAGTGAGAGCAGGGAAAGGGCAGACTGAGGTAGTGGGCAGTGAGCAGGGAAAGGGCAGACTGAGGCAGTGGGCAGTGAGCATGGAAAGGGCAGACTGAGGTAGTGGGCAGTGAGAGCAGGGAAAGGGCAGACTGAGGCAGTGGGCAGTGAGAGCAGGGAAAGGGCAGACTGAGGCAGTGGACAGTGAGCAGGGAAAGGGCAGACTGAGGCAGTGGGCAGTGAGAGCAGGGAAAGGGCAGACTGAGGCAGTGGGCAGTGAGAGCAGGGAAAGAGCAGACTGAGGCAGTGGGCAGTGAGAGCAGAGAAAGGGCAGACTGAGGCAGTGGGCAGAGAGAGCAGGGAAAGGGCAGACTGAGGTAGTGGGCAGTGAGCAGGGAAAGGGCAAACTGAGGCAGTGGGCAGTGAGAGCAGGGAAAGGGCAGACTGAGGTAGTGGACAGTGAGAGCAGGGAAAGGGCAGACTGAGGCAGTGGGCAGTGAGAGCAGGGAAAGGGCAGACTGAGGCAGTGGACAGAGAGAGCAGGGAAAGGGCAGACTGAGGCAGTGGACAGTGAGAGCAGGGAAAGGGCAGACTGAGGCAGTGGGCAGAGAGAGCAGGGAAAGGGCAGACTGAGGCAGTGGACAGTGAGAGCAGGGAAAGGGCAGACTGAGGCAGTGGGCAGAGAGAGCAGGGAAAGGGCAGACTGAGGCAGTGGGCAGTGAGAGCAGGGAAAGGGCAGACTGAGGCAGTGGGCAGTGAGAGCAGGGAAAGGGCAGACTGAGGCAGTGGACAGTGAGCAGGGAAAGGGCAGACTGAGGCAGTGGGCAGTGAGAGCAGGGAAAGGGCAGACTGAGGCAGTGGGCAGTGAGAGCAGGGAAAGGGCAGACTGAGGCAGTGGACAGTGAGCAGGGAAAGGGCAGACTGAGGCAGTGGGCAGAGAGAGCAGGGAAAGGGCAGACTGAGGCAGTGGGCAGTGAGAGCAGGGAAAGGGCAGACTGAGGCAGTGGGCAGTGGGCAGTGAGCAGGGAAAGGGCAGACTGAGGCAGTGTGCAGAGAGAGCAGGGAAAGGGCAGGCTGAGGCAGTGGGCAGTGAGAGCAGGGAAAGGGAAGACTGAGGCAGTGGATAGTGAGCAGGAAAAGGGCAGACTGAGGCAGTGGGCTGTGAGAGCAGGGAAAGGGCAGACTGAGGTAGTGGACAGTGAGAGCAGGGAAAGGGCAGACTGAGGTAGTGGGCAGTGAGCAGGGAAAGGGCAGACTGAGGCAGTGGGCAGAGAGAGCAGGGAAAGGGCAGACTGAGGCAGTGGGGAGAGAGCAGGGAAAGGACAGACTGAGGCAGTGGGCAGTGAGCAGGGAAAGGGCAGACTGAGGCAGTTGGCAGTGAGAGCAGGGAAAGGACAGACTGAGGCAGTGGGCAGTGAGCAGGGAAAGGGCAGACTGAGGCAGTGGGCAGAGAGAGCAGGGAAAGGGCAGACTGAGATAGTGGACAGTGAGAGCAGGGAAAGGGCAGACTGAGGCAGTGGGCAGTGAGAGCAGGGAAAGGGCAGACTGAGGTAGTGGGCAGTGAGCAGGGAAAGGGCAGACTGAGGTAGTGGGCAGTGAGAGCAGGGAAAGGGCAGACTGAGGCAGTGGACAGTGAGAGCAGGGAAAGGGCAGACTGAGGTAGTGGACAGTGAGCAGGGAAAGGGCAGACTGAGGCAGTGGGCAGTGAGCAGGGAAAGGGCAGACTGAGGTAGTGGGCAGTGAGAGCAGGGAAAGGGCAGACTGAGGCAGTGGACAGTGAGCAGGGAAAGGGCAGACTGAGGCAGTGGACAGTGAGCAGGGAAAGGGCAGACTGAGGCAGTGGGCAGAGAGAGCAGGGAAAGGGCAGACTGAGGCAGTGGGCAGAGAGAGCAGGGAAAGGGCAGACTGAGGCAGTGGGCAGAGAGAGCAGGGAAAGGGCAGACTGAGATAGTGGACAGTGAGAGCAGGGAAAGGGCAGACTGAGGCAGTGGGCAGAGAGAGCAGGGAAAGGGCAGACTGAGGCAGTGGGCAGTGAGAGCAGGGAAAGGGCAAACTGAGGCACTGGGCAGAGAGAGCAGGGAAAGGGCAGACTGAGGCAGTGGACAGTGAGCAGGGAAAGGGCAGACTGAGGCAGTGGGCAGAGAGAGCAGGGAAAGGGCAGACTGAGACAGTGGGCAGTGAGAGCAGGGAAAGGGCAGACTGAGGCAGTGGGCAGTGAGAGCAGGGAAAGGGCAGACTGAGGCAGTGGACAGTGAGCAGGGAAAGGGCAGACTGAGGCAGTGGGCAGTGAGAGCAGGGAAAGGGCAGACTGAGGCAGTGGGCAGAGAGAGCAGGGAAAGGGCAGACTGAGGCAGTGGACAGTGAGCAGGGAAAGGGCAGACTGAGGCAGTGGGCAGTGAGCAGGGAAAGGGCAGACTGAGGTAGTGGACTGTGAGCAGGGAAAGGGCAGACTGAGGCAGTGGGCAGTGAGAGCAGGGAAAGGGCAGACTGAGGCAGTGGGCAGAGAGAGCAGGGAAAGGGCAGACTGAGGCAGTGGGCAGTGAGCAGGGAAAGGGCAGACTGAGGTAGTGGGCAGAGAGAGCAGGGAAAGGGCAGACTGAGGCAGTGGACAGTGAGCAGGGAAAGGGCAGACTGAGGCAGTGGACAGTGAGCAGGGAAAGGGCAGACTGAGGCAGTGGGCAGTGAGAGCAGGGAAAGGGCAGACTGAGGCAGTGGGCAGAGAGAGCAGGGAAAGGGCAGACTGAGGCAGTGGGCAGTGAGCAGGGAAAGGGCAGACTGAGGTAGTGGGCAGAGAGAGCAGGGAAAGGGCAGACTGAGGCAGTGGACAGTGAGCAGGGAAAGGGCAGACTGAGGCAGTGTGCAGTGAGAGCAGGGAAAGGGCAGACTGAGGCAGTGTGCAGTGAGCAGGGAAAGGGCAGACTGAGGCAGTGGACAGTGAGCAGGAAAAGGGCAGACTGAGGCAGTGGGCAGTGAGAGCAGGGAAAGGGCAGACTGAGGTAGTGGACTGTGAGAGCAGGGAAAGGGCAGACTGAGGTAGTGGGCAGTGAGCAGGGAAAGGGCAGACTGAGGCAGTGGGCAGAGAGAGCAGGGAAAGGGCAGACTGAGGCAGTGGGCAGTGAGAGCAGGGAAAGGGCAGACTGAGGCAGTGGGGAGAGAGCAGGGAAAGGACAGACTGAGGCAGTGGGCAGTGAGCAGGGAAAGGGCAGACTGAGGTAGTGGACAGTGAGAGCAGGGAAAGGGCAGACTGAGGTAGTGGGCAGTGAGAGCAGAGAAAGGGCAGACTGAGGTAGTGGGCAGTGAGCAGGGAAAGGGCAGACTGAGGCAGTGGGCAGTGAGCAGGGAAAGGGCAGACTGAGGTAGTGGGCAGTGAGAGCAGGGAAAGGGCAGACTGAGGCAGTGGGCAGGGAGAGCAGGGAAAGGGCAGACTGAGGCAGTGGACAGTGAGCAGGGAAAGGGCAGACTGAGGCAGTGGACAGTGAGCAGGGAAATGGCAGACTGAGGTAGTGGGCAGTGAGCAGGGAAAGGGCAGACTGAGGCAGTGGACAGTGAGCAGGGAAAGGGCAGACTGAGGCAGTGGACAGTGAGCAGGGAAAGGGCAGACTGAGGTAGTGGGCAGTGAGACCAGGGAAAGGGCAGACTGAGGCAGTGGGCAGAGAGAGCAGGGAAAGGGCAGACTGAGGCAGTGGGCAGTGAGCAGGGAAAGGGCAGACTGAGGCAGTGGGCAGAGAGAGCAGGGAAAGGGCAGACTGAGGCAGTGGGCAGTGAGAGCAGGGAAAGGGCAGACTGAGGCAGTGGGGAGAGAGCAGGGAAAGGACAGACTGAGGCAGTGGGCAGTGAGCAGGGAAAGGGCAGACTGAGGCAGTGGACAGTGAGAGCAGGGAAAGGGCAGACTGAGGTAGTGGGCAGTGAGAGCAGAGAAAGGGCAGACTGAGGTAGTGGGCAGTGAGCAGGGAAAGGGCAGACTGAGGCAGTGGGCAGTGAGCAGGGAAAGGGCAGACTGAGGTAGTGGGCAGTGAGAGCAGGGAAAGGGCAGACTGAGGCAGTGGGCAGGGAGAGCAGGGAAAGGGCAGACTGAGGCAGTGGACAGTGAGCAGGGAAAGGGCAGACTGAGGCAGTGGACAGTGAGCAGGGAAATGGCAGACTGAGGTAGTGGGCAGTGAGCAGGGAAAGGGCAGACTGAGGCAGTGGACAGTGAGCAGGGAAAGGGCAGACTGAGGCAGTGGACAGTGAGCAGGGAAAGGGCAGACTGAGGTAGTGGGCAGTGAGACCAGGGAAAGGGCAGACTGAGGCAGTGGGCAGAGAGAGCAGGGAAAGGGCAGACTGAGGCAGTGGGCAGAGAGAGCAGGGAAAGGGCAGACTGAGGCAGTGGGCAGTGAGCAGAGAAAGGGCAGACTGAGGCAGTGGACAGTGAGAGCAGGGAAAGGGCAGACTGAGGCAGTGGGCAGTGAGCAGGGAAAGGACAGACTGAGGTAGTGGACAGTGAGAGCAGGGAAAGGGCAGACTGAGGCAGTGGGCAGAGAGAGCAGGGAAAGGGCAGACTGAGGCAGTGGGCAGTGAGAGCAGGGAAAGGGCAGACTGAGGCAGTGGGCAGTGAGAGCAGGGAAAGGGCAGACTGAGGCAGTGGACAGTGAGCAGGGAAAGGGCAGACTGAGGTAGTGGGCAGAGTGAGCAGGGAAAGGGCAGACTGAGGCAGTGGACAGTGAGCAGGGAAAGGGCAGACTGAGGCAGTGGGCAGAGAGAGCAGGGAAAGGGCAGACTGAGGCAGTGGGCAGAGAGAGCAGGGAAAGGGCAGACTGAGGCAGTGGACAGTGAGCAGGGAAAGGGCAGACTGAGGTAGTGGGCAGAGTGAGCAGGGAAAGGGCAGACTGAGGTAGTGGGCAGTGAGCAGGGAAAGGGCAGACTGAGGCAGTGGGCAGTGAGAGCAGGGAAAGGGCAGACTGAGGTAGTGGACAGTGAGAGCAGGGAAAGGGCAGACTGAGGCAGTGGACAGTGAGAGCAGGGAAAGGGCAGACTGAGGCAGTGGACAGTGAGCAGGGAAAGGGCAGACTGAGGCAGTGGGCAGAGAGAGCAGGGAAAGGGCAGACTGAGGCAGTGGACAGTGAGCAGGGAAAGGGCAGACTGAGGCAGTGGGCAGAGAGAGCAGGGAAAGGGCAGACTGAGGCAGTGGACAGTGAGCAGGGAAAGGGCAGACTGAGGTAGTGGGCAGAGAGAGCAGGGAAAGGGCAGACTGAGGCAGTGGGCAGAGAGGGCAGGGAAAGGGCAGACTGAGGTAGTGGGCAGTGAGAGCAGGGAAAGGGCAGACTGAGGCAGTGGGCAGTGAGCAGGGAAAGGGCAGACTGAAATAGTGGGCAGTGAGAGCAGGGAAAGGGCAGACTGAGGCAGTGGGCAGTGAGAGCAGGGAAAGTGCAGACTGAGGCAGTGGGCAGTGAGAGCAGGAGCAGGAACAGGCTACAAGGTGATGAGAGTTGGCAGCAGTGTGTGTGTGTGTCTGTGTTTATGTGTGTGTTTATGTCTGTATGTATGTTTATGTCTGTGTGGGTGCATCTGTGTGTCTATGTGTGTGGTTATGTCTGAGTCTGCGTGTCTATGTGTGTGGTTATGTCTGTGTATGTGTGTCTATGTGTGTGTCCGTCTGTGTGTGTGCCTGTTTGTGTGTCTGTGTGAGTGTGTCTCTGTGTGTCTGTGTGAGTGTGTCTGTGTGTGTGTGTGTGTGTGTGTGTGTTTGTGTGTCTATGTGTGTGTGGGTGTGTGCATTTCTGTCTGTGTGTGTTTGTGAGTCTGTGTCTGTGTGTGTGGGTGGATGTGTGTATACGTATGTTCATGTGTGTGTTTATGTCTGTGTGGGTGTGCCTGTGTGTCTGTGTGGGTGTGCCTGTGTGTGTCTGTGTGTGTGTGGGGGTGGGGGTGTGTCTGTTTGTCTGTCTGCATGTGTGTGTTTGTGAGTCTGTGTGTGTGTCTATGTGTGCGCGGGTATGTGTGTGTGTTTATGTCTGTGTGGGTGTGTCTGTGTGAGTCTGTCTGTGTGTGTTTGTGTGTCTGTGTGTGTGCGTCTATGTGTGTGTGGGTGTGTCTGTGCGTGTGTGTATCTATGCGTGTGTGGGTGTGTGTGTCTGGGTCTGCGTGTGTTTGTCTGTGGATGTGTGTGTCTATGAATGTGTGTGTGTCTGTGTACATGTTTGTGTGTATGTGTGTGTCTATGGATGTGTGTGTCTGTGAGTGTGTTTGTGTGTCTCTGGGTGTGTGTGTCTGTGCATGTCCGTGTGTGTGTATGGGTGTGTGTGTGTCTGTGTGTGCATGTGTGTGTGTCTGTGCGTATCTGTGTGTCTGTGTATGTGTGTGTGTGTCTGTGGATGTGTGTGTCTGTGTGTGTGTTTGTGTGGGTGCGTGTGTGTCTGTGGATGTGTGTATCTGTGTATGCGTGTGTGTCTATGGATGTGTGTCTGTGTGTGTGTCTGTGGATGTGTGTGTCTGTGTGTGTGTTTGTGTGTGTCTGTGGGTGTGTGTGTGTCTGTAGATGTGTGTATCTGTGTATGTGTGTGTGTCTGTGGATGTGTGTGTCTGTGTGTGTGTGCCTTTGGGTATGATTGTGTGTGTGTGTTTGTGTGTGTCTGTTGGTGTGTGTGTGTGTATGTCTGTGTGTGCATGTGTATGTGTGTATTTTTCCCCTCAGTAATAAAGATTCTGTACCTCAGTATCTTTGTACCTACGAAGGCACTGTAAGTGGCACCTTTTAAACTTTTCACTGTACCCACATGATTACATGTGAGAATAAACCTAACATAGTTCATTTAAACAACTCAGTGGAGGAGGAGGAGGCCCCATAAGTATCCCCATCCTCAATTATGGACGAGCCCAACACATCAGTGAAATAGGTAAGGCTAAGGTATTTGCAGCAATCTTCAACCAGAAGTGCTGAGCTAATGACCCATCTCAGCCTCCTCCAGTGGTGTCCGTCTTTCGCCAATTTGATTCACTCCGTGTGACCTTTACACCGCTGAGGCTAAACGCCAGCTCGCGGACACCTCCTCCTACTGCCCCCTTGACCATGACCCCACCTCCCACCACCAAACCATCATCTCCCAGACCATCCAGAACCTCATCACCTCAGGGGATCACCCATCCACCGCCTCCAACCTCATAGTCCCACAACCTCCCACAACCGTTTCTACCTCCTGCCCAAAATCCACAAACCTGACTGTCCCTGCTGGCCCATTGTCTCAGCCTGCTCCTGCCCCACCGAACTCATCTCTGCATACCTCGACACGGTCCTGTCCCCCTTAGTCCAAGAACTCCCCACCTACGTTCGGGACACCACCCACGCTCTCCACCTCCTCCATGATTTTCGCTTCCCCGGTCCCCAACGCCTTATCTTCACCATGGACATCCAATCGCTGTACACCTCCATCCCCCATCACGAAGGACTTAAAACCCTCCGCTTCTTCCTTTCCCGCCGTACCAACCAGTACCCTTCTACTGACACCATCCTTCGACTGACTGAACTGGTCCTCACCCTGAACAACTTCTCTTTCCAATTCTCCCACTTCCTCCAAACCAAAGGAGTAGCCATGGGCACCCGCATGGGCCCCAGCTATGCCTGCCTCTTCGTAGGATATGTGGAACAGTCCATCTTCCGCAGCTACACTGGCACCACCCCCCACCTTTTCCTCCGCTACATCGATGACTGTATCGGCGCTGCCTCGTGCTCCCACGAGGAGGTTGAACAGTTCATCCACTTTACCAACACCTTCCACCCCGACCTCAAATTCACCTGGACCGTCTCAGACTCCTCCCTCCCCTTCCTAGACCTTTCCATTTCTATCTCAGGTGACCGAATCGACACGGACATCTACTATAAATCGACCGACTCCCACAGCTGCCTAGACTACACCTCCTCCCACCCTGCCCCCTGTAAAAACGTCATCCCATATTCCCAATTCCTTCGTCTCCGTCGCATCTGCTCCCAGGAGGACCAGTTCCAAAACTGTACAACCCAGATGGCCTCCTTCTTCAAGGACCGCAATTTCCCACCAGATGTAGTCGACGATTCCCTCCACCGCATCTCCTCCACTTCCCGCTCCTCCGCCCTTGAGCCCCGCCCCTCCAAACGCCACCAGGACAGAACCCCACTGGTCCTCACCTACCACCCCACCAACCTCCATGTACAACGTATCATCCACCGTCATTTCCGCCACCTCCAAACGGACCCCACCACCAGTGATATATTTCCCTCCCCTCCCCTATCAGTGTTCCGAAAAGACCACTCCCTCCGTGACTCCCTCATCAGGTCCACACCCCCCACCAACCCAACCTCCACTCCCGGCACCTTCCCCTGCAACCGCAAGAAATGCAAAACTTGCGCCCACACCTCCCCCCTCACTTCCCACCAAGGCCCCAAGGGACACTTCCATATCCGTCACAAATTCACCTGCACCTCCACACACATCATCTATTGCATCCGCTGCACCCGATGTGGCCTCCTCTATATTGGTGAGACAGGCCGCCTACTTGCGGAACGTTTCAGAGAACACCTCTGGGACACCCGGACCAACCAACCCAACCACCCCGTAGCCCAACACTTTAACTCCCCCTCCCACTCCACCAAGGACATGCAGGTCCTTGGACTCCTCCATTGCCAGACCATGGCAACACGACAGTTGGAGGAAGAGCGCCTCATCTTCTGCCTGGGAACCCTCCAACCACAAGGGATGAACTCAGACTTCTCCAGTTTCCTCATTTCCCCTCCCCCCACCTTGTCTCAGTCAAACTCCTCAAACTCAGCACCGCCTTCCTAACCTGCAAATATCTTCCTGACCTCTCCGCCCCCACCCCACTCCGGCCTATCACCCTCACCTTGACCTCCCTCCACCTATTGCATTTCCAAAGCCCCTCCCCCAAGTCCCTCCTCCCTACCTTTTATCTTAGCCTGCTGGACACACTTTCCTCATTCCTGAAGAAGGGCTTATGCCCGAAACGTCGATTCTCCTGTTCCTTGGATGCTGCCTGACCTGCTGCGCTTTTCCAGCAACACATTTTCAGCTCTGATCTCCAGCATCTGCAGCTCTCACTTTATCTCACTCCATTTGATATCAAGAAATAGTGGAAGACACTGGATACTGCAAAAACTATGGTCTCTGACAACATTCCAGCAACAGTACTACAGGTTGTGCCCCAGAACTTGCCACTCTGCTAGCCAAGGTCTTCCAGTAAAGTTACAACACTGGCATCTACCTGACAATGTGGAAAATTGCCCTGTTACATAAAAGCAGGACCAATCCAACCCAGGCAAATACTGTCCCCATCAGTCTACTCTCGATCATCAGTAAAGTGATGGAAGGTGTCATCTACAGAGTTATCAAGCAGCACCTGCTCAGTAATAACCTGCTCAGTGACGCCCAGTTTGGGTTCCCCCAGGGCCATTCAGCTCCTGACCTTATTACAGCCTTGGTTCAAACATCGACAAAAGGGCTGGATTCCAATGGCAGGTGAGAGTGACAGCCCTTGACATTCAACTGAGTGATCAAGAAACCCTTACAAACCTGGAATTAATGGGTACCAGGGGACTAATTCTCTGTTGGTCAGAGTCATACTTGACACATAGGTCATAGTTGTTGGAGGTCGGTCATCTTAGCTCCGGTACATTTCTGTGGGAGTTCCTCAGGGCAGTGTCCAAGGACCAACCATATTCAGATGCTTCATCAATGCCCTTCTCTCCATCCTAAGGTCAGAAAGAGAGATGTTCACCGATGATTGCGCAATGGTCAGCATCATTTGCGACTCCTCTGATACTGAAGCAGTCCATGTTCAAATGCAACAAGATCTGGACAGTATCCAGGCTTGGGCTGACAAATGGCAAGTAACATTCGTGCCACACAAATGCAAGCTATAGCCATCACCAATAAAAGACAATCTAACCACCACCCCTAGACAATAATGGAGTTACAGTCACGCTGAATCCCCCACTGTCAACATCCTGGGAGTTATCATTGATCAGAAACTCAACTGAATTTGCCACATGAACACAGTGGCTACAGAGCAAGTCAGAGGCTTGGAATCCTGTGGCGAGTAACTCACCTCTTGACTCCCCAAAACCTGTTCACCATCTACAAGGCACAAGTCAGGAGTGTGATGGAACACTCCCCATTTGCCTGGATGGGTGCCGCTCTAACAACACTCAAGAAGCTTGACACCATCCAGGACAAAGCAGCCCAGCACCACATCCACAAATATCCCCTCCCCCCACCACCAACGCTCAGTAACAGCAGTGTGTACCATCTACAAGATGCACTGCAGTAATTCACCAAAGATCCTCAGACAGCACCTTCCAAATCCACGACCCCTTCCATCCAGAAGTACAAGGGCACCACCTCCTACAAGTTCCCCTCCATCCTGACTTGGAAATATATCATCATTCCTTCACTTTTGCTGGGTCAAACTCCTGGAATTCTCTTCCTAATGGCTTTGTGAGTCAACAGCAATTCAAGAAGGCAGCTCACCACCTATTTCTCAAGGGCAACGATGGAGGGGTCTTAAAAATGGCGGCCAGCGACATCCACAAATGAATATGAGTACAACCGGTGTAAAGTTTCCTCCTGAGTCCCATTGAGTAAAAGGTGCTTTGAGGCTTTTGAAAGGTGTAAGTGGCAGAAAAATAATATATATATATATATCAGTGAGAGGAGAAAGCAAAGCTGGCAATATCTGACTTGTTGTGCATCGAAAGAATGACTTAGATTCAGAGGTCAGGTAAATCAGTCTCACATAATGGGACTGAAGCACAAATGTTTTTGAAACTTAAGATGAAACTCTGAGCAATTTTCTGTGCAGCTGGATCAGTGAGTGACTACAATACACATTTAACGTCGGCTTCATTCTAAACGGATCATAGCAGGGACAGTCTTTATCAGAGGGATAGGGGAGAAAGGCTAAGCAGTGTGAACAGCCATTATACTCACCATGTCTACTGCATTTGCAACAAGTATCAGTCGTCGCTTAACAGCATCAATATCATCGCCCAAATTCTGATACTAAAAGGAAACCAAATGATTGGTGATAATTCAGTGAGCAAAATAACAATCTGCACTCCTCTTGATACCAACCACTTTCCCATAATCCCAACTTCAATTGTAATGTCTCTGACTACAATTTCAATGTTCCCAATCACAATGAGGGGTGATAGATATAGGGCAGATGTCAGAGGTAGGTTCTTTATTCAGAGAGTATTAGGGGTGTGCAACAGTAGGAGACTCACCAACTTTAAGGGGATTCAAATGGTCACTGGATAAACATGTGGATGATAATGGAATACTGTAGATTAGATGGGCTTCAGATAGGTTTCACAGGTCAGCGTAACATTGAGGGCCGAAGGGCCTGTACTGCGCTGTAATGTTCTATGTTCTAACCAATCCTAACTACCACCTCAAAGTCCTTGACCACTACAACCCCAATGTTCGAAATATATTCCCAATGATTCAATCATAATCCGAATTTCCAACCCAATCCCCATATCCCTGAACACAATCATAATTTTCCTGACCACAGCCCAATGTCTGACCACAAACTTAATGTCCTTGACCATGATCTGAATATTCCTGACTACAATCCAACTGATCCTAACCACAAAATCAAAGTCCTTGACTACAATCCCAATGATTCTGACCATACTCCCAAACTTCCAACCACATGATCATTGCCAAGTTCCCAAAGTTCCTGACCACACTCCCAATGACCTGAGTACAATCATAGAATCACAGAAATAGAAATGATAGAAACTCTACAGTGTGGAAAGAGGCCATTTGGTCCATCAAATCTGCACCAGCCATCCAAAGAGCTTCCCACCCAGACCCAGACCCATACCCTATCCCCATAACCCAACATTTACCATAGCTAATTCATGTAGCCTGCACATCCCTGGACACTATGGGACAGTTAAGCATGGCCAATCGATATAACCTGCACATTTGGACTGAGTGGAAACCAGAGCATCTGGCAGAAACCCATGCAGACATGGGGAGAGTGTCCAATTTCCATACAGACAATCACCCAAGACTGCAATTGAGCCTGGATCCCTGGCACTGTGAGGCAGAAATGCTAACTACTGAGCCACCGTGCGGCCCCAATCCCAATTGCTTGAACATAATTCCAATGTTCCAACTTGGAGTTGCCAAGCAATGAGAATCATGTCCGCAGTTCCACATTCAAAAGCCACACTGGCATTGAGGAAGGATTTCCTTCAAGACTCAGAGAAGGTGCCTAGCAAGGATTCGAGCAATGATATTACCAGCGATGGAGAGTAGAGAGATTCCTCAGTAGCACCCAAAGCCCACTATCTCCTTTCCTAAAGACAGCAATGCCAGCATCTGTGAGATCGACAGGATTTCTTCTTTGTCCCAGTCTTTAGGAACTGTAAATGGAGATGATGGGTAAGCTCTGGTCCTACAAATTTGAAAATCCTGCTAGAAAAGAGTTCTAAGGGGCATAGGCAAGGTCTATAGGGAGAAATCTTGACCTTTAGGAGAGGGGTTAATAACAAGGAGGCAAAGTTTTAAGGTAAGGAGCAAGAGATCTAAAGGAGATTTTGAATTTTTTTTCACCCAGAGGATCTGGAACTTACAGCCTAAAAGGAATCCTTAACACAAGAGAACAATTTCGATGAACATAAGGCTACAGGCCTAGCATTGGACAGTAGGATTAAGTGAAGCTTAATTCTGTCCCTTAGAATTTTTTCTAATAGTTTTTCTACCACTGATTTTAAATTCAGTGGCTTATAATTCCCTGCTTTATAAAAGGAGATTGCAAGATTTGTTTTAGATATCTAGGTGGGAAGACCTCCTGGCATTATGACTGAGCTATTGATTCAGAGATCCAAGTAACATTCTGAGGACCTGGGTTCAAATCCTGCCACGGCAGATTGTGAAATTTGAATCTAATAAAAAAGAAATTGGAATGTTAATAATCTAATGTGGGCCATGAATCCATTTTCAATTGTCAGAAAAGCCCATCTCATTCTCTAATGTCCTTTCGGGAAGAAAAATTCCATCCTTACCTGGTTCTTACATGTGACTCCAGACCCGCAGTAATGTGGATGACTCTTAACTGCCCTTTGGCACAGGTACTTTGCATCAGTTTTCGCAGTGGAAGATCCAAGCAGCATACCAGAACTTCAAGAGAGTCAGGGAGCAGAAGATAGGAAACTATAGGCTGGTTAGTCTAACCTCGGTCGTTAACAGGATTTTAGAGCCCATTTTTAAAATGAGATTCTGGAGTACTGGGAAGTGCATGGTACAATAAGTCAGAGTGAGCACAGCTTCATCAAGAGGAAGTCAGGCCTGACAAATCTTTTATAATTTTTTGAGGAAATAATGAGCAAGTTAAATAAAGAAGACCTGATCTATTTGGATTTCTAGAAGGCCTTTGACAAAGCTCTGCCTTCATCCATCTTCTTTGTCACCTCTTCAAAAAACTCAATCAAATTTATAAGCCATACACAAAGCCATGTTGATTGTCCCTAATCAGTCCTTGTCTTTCCAAATACATGTAGATTCTGTCTCTCAGAATCCCTTCCAACAACATACCGCCGGTTCCCGAGCTTCCATGTCTTTGTCCACTATAAATATTGATGCAAAATCTTTGTTTAGTATCTCACCCAACTCCTGTGGTTCCACACATAGACAGCCTCTACTATCTTTAACAGGCCCTATTCTCTCCCTAGTTACTCTTTTACTCTTAACATATTTGTTTAATCACTTAGGATTCTCCTTAACCTTTTTTGCCAAAGCTATCCCATGTACCCTTTTTGTCTTCCTGCTTTCCCTCCTAAGTATACTCCTACTCTCCCGTACTCGTCAAGGAATTGAATTCTGACATATGCTTCCTTCAGCTACTTGACCACAGCCTCAATATCTCTAGTCATAGAGATGTACAGAATTGAAACATACCCTTCGGTCCAACCCATCCATGCTGACCAGATATCCCAACCCAATCTAGTCCCACCTGCCAGCACCCGGCCCATATACCTCCAAACCCTTCCTATTTATATACTCATCCAAATGCCTCTTAAATGTTACAATTGGACCAGCCTCCACCACATCCTCTGGCAGCTCATTCCATACACATATGACCCTCTGTGTGAAAAAGTTGCCCCTTAGGTCTCTTTTACATCTTTCCCCTATCACCCTAAACCTATGCCCTCTAGTTCTGGACTCCCTGACCCCAGGAAAAAGACCTTGTCCATTCACCATATCCATGCCCCTCATGATTTTATAAACCTCTATAAGGTCACTCCTCAGCCTCCGACGCTTCAGGGAAATCAGCCCCAGCCTGTTCAAATCCTTCAACCCTGTCATCCAGTGTTCCCTGCACCTACCAGCTTTGCCCTTCATACTTATCACCGAACTCTCATTATTTCACTTTTAAGCAAGCCTCCCACTTGCTTACCATCCCTTTACCTGTGATAGGCCTCTCTGAATCAATTTTTGAAAGTTCTTGTCGAACACTTGACTATCCCAGTAATATTGGGGAAGTTTATTAATATCCTATTACTTCTCTATATATTCTCCGAAATTTCTGTCTTTCCATCTCTCCTTGACCGTTTGGGGGCCTATAGAACATTCCCAGAAAAGTGACTGCTCCATTTTTATTTTTAGGTTCCACCCATTTGGCCTAATTTCAAGTTCCTTCTAAGATACCATCCCACCTTACTGCAGTAATTCACTCCTTGCTCAATATTGCAAAATGCCTCCTCGTTTATAGCCCTCCCTGTCTCATCTGAAGATTCTATACCCGACAACATTGACCTGCCAGTTCTGTCCTTTCTCAACCATGTCTCTGTGATAGAAATGATGTCATATCCTCATCTGTGAATCACCACCTTCAACTCACCATCCTTACTTACAAGACTCCTTAGATTAAAATTAATACAACTTTGCCAAGCTCCCTTGTATTTGGCTCGACTATATAGGATCTGCCTGCCAGTCTGACTTGACTTATCTTCTAAATATTTTTTGCGCATTACCCACCACTGTATCTCCACTCTGTATCCTACTGCCCCAACCAAAATAGTTTTCACCCCACCAACCACACAAGAAAGCTGCTCCCCAAGTATGATTTCCCTCTGCATTGTGGTTCAGGTGCAACCTTTGACTTTATGGAGGGAAGGTCATTCATGAAGCTGGCTGGACCTAGGACAATCCCCTGAGGAGCTCCTGCAAAGATGTCCTGCTATTAAAACGTCATCAAAGTAAGTAGCAACCTGAGGTAGATCTTGCAAAACGTTCTCCATCATCCACTAAAAAATTGAAAAAGCTGATGTTACCCCAAAAGGCAGTCTCGTGTTTTAGTACAAACCCTTATGGATATTAATTGTAGCATATTCTGGGAATCCTCATTAACCGCATTTGCAAGTAAGCACAGTTTATGTCCAGCTTTGTGAAGGACATCCCCTATTACAGCTTTAAGTATAAATCCTCTATCCGAGGGATTGGATATTTATCCAGTTGCAAAAATTGGTTTACCATTTGTTTAAAATCAAACAAAGCAAACTGATCCTCCAGGCTTCAAAAATCAGTATGAACAGTGCTGCCCAACCCACAAATTGGACTGGGTTGATGATTCCTTCCCTTTCCAGCCTCCTGATTACTGCCTCTACCTTTGCCCATAAGGCAAATGGCACTGGGGGGGGGCCTTGCAGAGTCATGGAACTGCTCACCACACAAAGTGGCCTTTGTTACTCTGATAGTCGCTAGATCTTTCTGGAAGACTTCTGGGTATTTAATTAGGACTTCACTCAGGCAGCCATTTCCCCACTGAACAATGTTGAGCCATTCTAAGTGACTCTTTTGCAACCATATTTGCCCTATCAAGTTTTGGCCCAAGCCTTTTATTACAACCACTAGTAGCTGCTTTTCACAAGAGGCTGGAACCGAAGATGTACCCTTCATCTATTAAGATTTCTCAGCATGCCCTGAGTGAGGCTATACAGTTGATTGCATTCAATTGGTGTTCCCCAAGCTCAGTTGGACTGGCGAGGGTGTCCACTTCCATCCGAAGCCTTGCCACTCATATGATCCACTTGCCACATTGTCCAATCACATAGCCAGTTGATTGATTTCCAGCTGGGTTTCAGTTGGTAGGCACTTTTGCATAGTTACACCATTAATGCCACATAGCAAACAATATCTAAGTATTTCATTAAGAGTTAAACAAAGTCAGATGCTTCTGCTAATTGTCTTAACCTAGTCAAAAATCCCGATACGGATTCCCCTGGTTCTTGAGTAAAAACGATAGTGTCTCAGAATTAGAGGAGGTTATAATATTCCTTCAATAAATCCATCAATTCTTGAAAGATTTTATTATCTGCTACCTCAGCATTCCTTCCACATACTAGGCCTAGTCCTCGACGCCATGGTCAAACAAATGAAGCTTCCCAAACAAAGGTGTACACAAGGAATGCTCACCCCTAACCTCAAAGGTAACTGCTGCGAGCGAATTTCTTCAGTATCGTGTTTTACTCCCATCGCCACTGAAATAACTCCACAGAGGCCAGAATCCCTTCACCAAGTCACCCTTTATTTACAAATGAAGAGGTCTTGCCTCCAGTCTGCCTCATTCAGGGTCAGCCCTCAGAACATCAGAATCTCTTTTTGATCTGTCAGCCAGGGCTCCTTGACCACACCAAATTAACAGCCACAATCAAGGGACTCATTCTCATGACTCTGCCTCAAATCTCACCATAGTCACCTCACTCATACCCATACAATATTCTACCCAATCTGTTTAATTAATCAACTAGAGTTTTGATCTCATTACAACCACTACATTCAGTTTTTCTGCAGTTCCTAAACAACCTGCAAGTGGATCGTTAAGGTCCTGTGGTGATCATGAAGAGCTGACCAATGGCAATGGATGAGATGTGTGTGCAGCTGGTAACCACAGATCATGACCTGAGATGCTGTTGGTGCTGATCAACATGGATGTTGCCCAAAACCTGTGGTGAGCTGAAGCCACTCGGTACACACTCTGACTTCCATGTCAACATTTCTCAACATTCAGTGTATTTGGTAAGAAGCTGAACATTAATGAGATGAGGTTTGATGTAAATAAGGCACTTCACAAGCACAATTCCTCTTAATTGGTGACTCTCTGCTGCCTAGTGAGAAACTCATCTCACCACTCAGTAAACACAGAAAAGATAGAGCAAGTTGCTCCTGATGACGGGATAGCCCTCGCTACACTTCTCATGACTCAAATCTCACCTCACTCATACCCATACAATATTCCACCCATTCTCTTTAATTAATCAACTAGAGTTTTTGACTGAAATAATGTTAACAATGAACAGAGAGAACCAGTAGATGTGGTGTACATGGACTTCCAATAGGCATTTGATGTGATGCTACGTTAATGGTTATTGCACAAGATAAGTGCACTTGGTGTAGGGGGTAACATGTTAGATTAGATTAGATTAGATTAGAATAGATCTGAAAATGTGTGGCTGGAAAAGCGCAGCAGGTCAGGCAGCATCCAAGGAGCAGGAGAATCGACGTTTCGGGCATGAGCCCTTCTTCAGGAATTGAGAAAGTGTTAGATTAGACACCCTACAGTCTGGAAACAGGCCCTTCGGCCCAACCAGTCCACACCAACCCTCCAAAGAGTAACCCAGTGAGACCACTTCCCTCTGACTAATGCACCTAACTCTATGGGCAATTTACCATGGCCAAATCACCTGACCTGCACATCTTTGGACTGTGGGAGCACCCAGAGAAAACCCATGCAGATACAGGGAGAATGTGCAAATTCCACAGTCGCCCAAGGTTGGAATCAAACCTGAGATGCTGGTGCTGTGAGGCAGCAGTGCTAACCACTGAGCCACCATGCCGCCCCATATTAGCACAGATAAAGGTTTAGTGAGTTAACAGGGAGCAGAGTTAAAGATAATTGGATCTTTATGGCAAGATGCAACAAGTGGGTTGCAATAAAGAGGCTTTATGATTTATAATAAATGTAAATAATTTGGATGAGGGTACTGAAAGTACAGGAGCTAAATTTGCCAGTGATACCAAGAGAGGTGACAAGTAAGTTGTCAAGAAAAGAGAGAAAATCTCCAAAGGAATATAGACAGGTTCAGTAATGGGTAAAAAATTAGCAAGTGGAATATAAGCTTTGACAAAGGGTCAGTTCGACTCGAAATGTCAGCTCTTTTCTCTCCTTACAGATGCTGCCAGACCTGCTGAGATTTTGCAGCATTTTCTCTTTTGGTTTCATATTCCAGCATCCGCAGTAATTTGCTTTTATTGGCAAGACCACACCTGGAACACTTTACACAGTTTGGTCTTGTATTTAAAAAAAGACACAGATGTTTCAGAAGCAGTTGAGAGAAGGTTCATTCAACTTATTCTTGGTATAAAAGGTTCAACTTATGAGGAGGGCTTGAACAGGTTAAGCCTGTATCCATTAGAGTTGAGAAGATGAGGTGATCCTACTGAGAGGAGGGGACAGGGTGGATACTGGAAGATGTTTCTTCTTGTGGAGAAACTGACATAACAGGTCTGGTTTTAAGACAAAAGAAAGAATTATTCTTCTCTCAAAGAAACATCAGAGAATGGAATTCTATTTCCGAGAAGGAAACAAAGGCTGTGCCTTAATTCAAGGCAGAGTTAGATAGAATTTTCATAGAAAAAAGATTGAAGAGGACAGACAGGAAAGTGGAGCTGAGACCATGATCAGCCTTGAACCTACAGTACAGTGGAGTAGGTTTAACGATCCAAATTACCCGCTCCTGCTGCTACAAAGACCAGTAGAGCACAGGAACAGGACTTCCGGCCTGCCAAGCCTGCACCAACACGTGCCTTTCCGAATTGAAAACCTTTTGCTCTACGCAGTCCATATCCCTCTATTCCCTGCCTATTCAGGTATCTGTCAAGATGCTTAAATGTACTATTGTACCTGCCTCCACCACCTCCTCCGGCTGTGCATTCCAGGCACTTACCACCCACTGTGTAAAATCTTCTCACATCTCTTTTGAACTTTCCCCCTTTTATCTTCAACCTGATGAAGACAACCACCTGATGAAGGAGCAGCTCTCCAAAAGCTAGTGCTTCTAAACCTGTTAGACTATAACCTGGTGTTGTGTGATTTTTAACCTTAAACCTAGGTCTCCCAGTAATTGACATTTCTACCTGGGAAAAAGACTCTGATTATCCATTCTACTAATGCCTCTCATAATTTTGTAAACTTCTACCAGGTAGACCCTCAGCCTCCAACCTTCAAGTGAAAACAAAACAAGTTTGTCCAATCTCTCCTCTTAGCTAATACCCTCCAAACCAGGCAACATCTTGGTAAAACCATTTCTATACCATCTCCAAAGCCTCCATTTCCTTCTAGTAATGTGGCAACCAGAAAGGTATACAATATTACAAATGTGGCCTAATTAAAATTCTATACAACTGCAACATGACTTGCCAAGTTTCACAATCTATGCCCTGACCAATGAAGGCAAGTGTGTCACATGCCTCCTTGACCACCTTATCCACTTGTGTTGCCATTTTCCGGGAATTGTGAGCCTGAATACCTGGATCCCTCTGTATGTTAATGTTTCTAAAAATTCTGTCATTTAATGTACTTCTACGTACCCCCTTCCAAAATGCATTATTTTACATTTGTCTGGATGAAACTCCATCTGCCATTTTTCTCCCCATGTCTCCAGCCAATCTATATCCCACAGTATCCTCTGCCATTCTCCTTACTACCTACAGCTCCTCCAATCTGCAAACGTACTAGTCAGAACATCTACATTCTCTTCCAAATCATGTATATAAATTACAAACCGCAGGGCTATATTACAAACAGCAGGGATCCCAGGACTGATCCCTGCGGAACACGACTAGTCACAATTCCTAAGTCATAAAAACACCCTTCCACTGCTACTCTCTCCCTTCTATGACCAAGCCAGTTCTGTGTCCATCTTACCAGCTCACCGTGGATCCCATGCAACTTCATTTTCTGTACTAACCCACCACAAGAGACTTCGTCAAAGGCCTTGCTAAAGTCCATGTAGACAACATACACCGCCCTGCCCTCATCAATCATCATTGTCACTTCCTCAAAAAACTTGATCAATTTTGTGAGACACTACCTTCCCTGCTCAAAGCCATGCTGCCTATTGTTAATAAGTCCATATTTTTTGAAATGTGAGTATATCCTGTCCCCAAGCACCTTCTCCAATAATTTTCCTACCACTAATGCAGGGCTCACCAGTCTATAATTTCCCAACTTACCACACTGTTGCCCTTCTTAAACAAAGGAACAATGTTAGTGATTTTCCAGTCCTCTGAGGCCCCTCCTTAAGGCCTCAGCAATTTTCTCCCTCAGTGTTCCGGAATGGATCCCATCAGGTCCTGGTGACTTGTCTGCCTTAATGCTTTTCAAAACACCTAACATATCCTCCTTTCTGCTATCATCGTGCCCTAGAATATCAACATACCCCTCCCAAGACTCGCTATCCACCATGTCCTTCTCCTTTGTGAATATCAATGCAATGTACTGGTACACCCACTTCCTCTCGCTCAACAGAGAAATTCCTTCCTTTGTCTTTGAGTGGATCTACCCTTTCCCCAGCTACCCCCTTTCTCCTTGTATACATATAAACTGCATTACGACTTTCCATTAATCCTGATTGCCAAAGACATTTCATGGCCCCTTTTAGCCCTCCTTGTATGAGGTCTATCCTGTTATCTTCGTATTCTTAAAGGGGTCTGACTGTCTTCAGTTTCCTAAACCTTATATAAGCCTCCTTTCTCTTTTTGACTAACACCGGTATCTCCACATCATCTCAGAGTACAACGGGACCTTGATCAGATAGGCTAAAGGGCCGTGGAATAGCAGATGGATTTAATTTAGATAAATGTGAGGTGTTGCATTTTGCTAAGGCAAATCAAGGCAGGACTTATACAGTTGGACTATAATGTCGTGTCATGTGACTTCATACTCTGAGGTAACCTCCTTCATTGTTCAATGCATCACCAATTTTGGTGTCATCCACAAACGTACTAACCATGCCTCCTGTGTTCACATCCAAATCATTTATATAAATGGCAAAAAGCAATGGGCCGAGCACCGATCATTGCGTTACAAGCCTCCAGTCTGAAAAACAACCCTCCACCACTACCCTCTGTCTCCAAACTTCAAGCCAATCTTGTATCCAAATGGCTAGCCTTCTTTGAATCCCATATGATATATCCTTGCTAATCAGTCTACCATGCAGAATCTTGTCTAACTGAAGTCCATATAGGAAATGTCCACCACTCTGCCTTCATCAATCTTCTTTGTCACTTCTTCAAAAAACTCAATCAAGTGAGTGACTGTGAGAAATGATGGAATTTGTAACTGTCCTTGGTCCTCCCTTCCATGCTCTTCCACCTTTTAAAAACCAAAGGCTGATATTAATCTGTAACTCCTGTTTCTCCTCTTTCCTTCCAAGCCTAGTTCCTGGTTCTGTACTGTCAGTCCTAACAAGGCCTCAGCCACTGAAGAAGACATGTTCAGAAACTCACCAATTCATTGTCCGCCACAAACACTATCTCAAGATATCTTGTCTCTTTGAAGACATTCCTTTTTACCTAGAAAAGGATAAAATCTCAGTCAGTTTGAGGTGAAATTGTAAAAGGTCCCTCGGTCAGAAATGTGACCTATCTTTATAAAATGGACACAACTTCATACAAGGTGGTTCCCAGAAGTGACATGATGGCTCTTGTTGACTCAATACAGCCATAACAGAAGACAGACTGACACGTTAGCTCAATTAAAATAAAATGCTGGAGATCACAAACAAAAACATAAATTGCTAGAGAAACTCAACTCTAGCAGCATCCATGGGAAGAAAGCAGAGTTAACGTTGCGAGTCCAGTGACTCTTCATCAGAATTCTGCTTTCTGCCCACAGATGCTGCCAGACCTGCCGAGTTTCTCCAACATTTTTTTTCAGTATGTTATCTCAGTGTCAATCACAAAGAGAGGCAATAACAACTCAAGTCTTTCAAAGGTGTGGAATTGAAGGTTTCTAAGAAAATAGAAGACAGGAAGGCTGCCAGAGGTAATTCCAGCAATAGTTAGTTTGTGGAATTAAGGCTGGGAAACACTAAGGAAGAAGTCTGAGATGCATCTTTAGAGAGAGAGAGAGAGAGAGAGAGAGAGAGCTCTCAGCCAAATCTAGCTAAGGAAGAATGAATGATAGAATCACAGAGCTGATGTTACGGCGCAAAAGGAGGCCATGTAGCCCACTGTGCCTGCACAGATTCTATTACCCATTGCTAGTCTCCTCCCATTACTATCCAAACAATCATCTAATATCCTCTTGAATGCCTCAATTAAACCTGCCACTACCATATTTCCAGCCAGTGCATTCCATACGCTAACTATTCCCCTACTATTAAAGCAGAGGACATTTTATTAATTGCTCTAACTCCACCTGTCTTACCACCTTCAATAATCTGTGCTCACATACACCAAAGTCTCTCTGACCTGCACCCTCTACAGAATTGTATCCTCGATGTTCTATTGTTTTTCAGTGTTGTTCTGACCAAAGTGTCTCACATAAGGCTTTCAGAAATCAATTGCTGTTCTGTTAAAGGTGTCGCAGAATTAGAAAGAAAGAAGAAGCCCTCTCTCCCTCTCTCTAACTCCCCCAAGCCTGCTCTACCTACCAATCCCACTGTATACAAACATCCACCTATTCTGCTATAGACACCACTGGAGCAGCTGAATTCTGACTTCAAAGGCTTACTTTTTTTTGGTTAAGTCTAAGTTGCTTTTTGGAAGGTTTCTTGCCACAAGGTCTCGTGATTCTACCTTACCAAACTCACCTTATTAATTTCACTACACCCCATGGGGTCTCTCATATCCAATTTTCACCCCCTCTTACCTTGTATCATTACCAGAATAATGTGACAGTGCCAGATATGCAAGAATTGACTGACAGCCCTTGTTCCCACACCATCTTTAAACGCTCTCTGGACACCCAACAAACACAGTTAGTCTGCAGATGCCCTGCACGATTTCTGACATTTCTCCCAGACACAGCAGTTGGGGGAGAAACCTCATTCCACTTTGCAGGCAGTGTCCTGGATGTCCTGCTAAATGTGGTACCAATACTGGACATCCTCTTCCCCGTAGAAATGATACAATACAGAAGGGGGCCATTTGGCCCATCCTGCCTATGCTGACCCACTCACCCTAATGCCCTTCCTAATCCCATCTTCCTGCACATGGCCCTGCAGCTTACAACACTTATGGTCCAAATTCAAGTACGTTTTTTAAAATAGTTTAGGATATCTACCTCCACTAACTCAGGCAGTGGATTCCAGACACCCACCAACCTCTGCGTACAAAAGTTCTTCCTCATATCCCTTCTAATCCTTCTGCTACTTATATTGAATCTATGACCTCTGGTTTTTGAATTTTCTGCCAAGGGAAACACACTCCTCCTGTATACTCTATTTCTACCCCTCCCAATTTGGTATACCTCAGTCATGTTGCCCCTTAGCCTTCGTTGTTCCAATGAAAACAACTCCAACATTTCCAATCTCTCCTCATAGCTACAACTCTCCAGCCTTGGCAACATTCTAGTAAATCTTCTCTCGAGAGAAATTACATCCTTCCTATAAGGTGGTGACCAGAACTGCACACAATATTCCATTGGTGGCTCCATCAGTCTAGCATATCTTTTCATTATTGCATCCTGACTTTTATATTCTATACCTCTGCCATTGAAGGAGACCATTCCATATGCCTTCTTCATAACCTTACCTACCTGGACTAAACCTTACCTCCCTGGACTAAACCTTACCTACCTGGACTAAAACTTACCTACCTGGACTACAAACTTTAGGGACCTGTGCACTCTAAAATCTCTCACTTCACCCACCTCATCATTATATTCCCGTTTATTGTGTATTTCCCATTTACTGTTTGACCCCCCCCCCCCCCCCACTTACCAGAGCTGAATTCAGTTCATCACTTTCCTGCCCACTCCACCAACCCATCTGTGCCAGAAAAACCAAAAAAACTGTAAATCAGAAACAAAAACAGAAGTTACTGGAAAAGCTCAGCAGGTCTGGCAGCATCTGTACCATTGTGGAGTTTACAGCTATCTTCAACCCAATCCACTGCACGGCTAATCTTTGTGAAATCTGCAAAATTTCCCAATTGTGCTGCCCATGTTCAAGTCCAAATCGATACTGTACAAAACAAACAGCAGAGGTCCCAGCACCAAGCCAAATGGAACACCACTTGAAACTGCTTTCCATTCACAAACCATCGACCATTACCCTTTGTTTCCTGTCACTGAGCCAACTTTGGATCCAATTCATCACATTCCCCTGTATCCCATGGGATTTTATGTTTTTTGACCAGTCCGTCATGTGGGACCTTGCAAAACCGTGTGGACAACATCCGCTGCGTTGATTCTCTCTGTCACTTCCTCAAAGAATTCAATCAAATTTGTAAGGCATGACCTTCCCTTAGCAAAGCCAAGCTGACTATCCCTGGCCAGTCCATATTTTTTGAATAACAGTTTATCCAATCTCTCAGGATTGATTCTCACAATTTTCCCACGACAAAAGTCAGACTAACTGGCCTATAATTGCTTGGCATTTCCTTTGTCCCCTTTTTAAACAATGCGTTCCTCCAGTGCTCTGGCACCTCACCTGTGACCAGTGAAGATTGGAAAATAATCCTCAGAGCTGTTTGCTGTCTGACCTCCTTCAATATCCTGGGGAACAATCCATCTAACCCTGGTGACTTATCCATGTTCAAGGATTCCAATCCCTCTAACATTTCCTCTCTTGTGATTATTTTGTTCAATATTTCACACTGCTTCTCTTGGATTACTATATCCCTTTCCTTTGTGAATACAGAGACAAAAATGCACATAAAATTCTTCCCGTATTCACACAAATTCCCTTCATCATCTCTGATAGGTCTCACATTTTCCTTAACGATCCTTTTGTTCTTTCTACGCTGGTAAAATATCTTTGGGTTTTCTTTCCTCTATTTTGTTAATATTTTTTATTAACTCTCTTGTTGAGTTTCTTATTTGTTTTGTCACTTCATCCCCGTATAATTTATACCATTAGATATTCGCAGTATTGAGTTTTTTTGTGACTATCATAAGCTTTCCTTTTATGTTTAATCTTCCCTGCGTTTTTAGAGACAACCATGGGAGTCTAGATTTAGCAGAACCATTCTTATTTTTGGAGTGGACGTGTTTGCTGTGTGCTCTAAAGATCACGTCACCCACTTGCCTAGCTTTCCTCCAGTTGGGTTTAGCTGAAAAAGAAATTCCTGGACACAGTACATGAATTTTTCATCCACAATGCACCCTATGATTTTTTCAAACTCAGTCGCCATTGGGATAGTTAAAGGCTCCTACCTTTCTTGCCGTCTTATTCCTACTGTCGGAAATTTGTCTACATATATGTTACTCTATCTCCCTCACACTATTTGGGGGTCTATGGTATACTCCCAGTAGTGTGACTGTCCCTTTTTTATTCATAAGATCAACCCATAAGGCCTCGCTTGTTAACCCATTTAGTATATTGTACCTTCTCATAACTACAATTGATTCTTCAACCCATACTGGTACCTCCACTCCTCTCTGTCACCCAGTCTATCCTGTGAGAAAACTCTATATCCAGGGAAATTCAGCTGCCAAGTTTTCCCTCCCTTTAACCAGATTTCCATTGTGCTACCATGTGTCTGTTCATGCCTTTAGTTCATCTACCTTGTTCATAATCCTCTTCCATTGATGTATATGTAGCTGTCAATGTTCTTTTTAATCCACATTTCTTTTGATTTTCTGAGTCATTGACTACATCGCTGTCTAATGTTCTCTCTCCTGCATGCTCTCTATGCTACCTACACACTCACTCAGGTCACCCCTCCCACTTGCATCAACAGATGTAGCTGTGCCAATCACATTTACCTCCTGTAATAATTATCTCTCTCTGTCTCATTCCATGAAGAAAACAGTCACAACAGGCTGGAATCAGGGTAGTTGGTGTGCTGCCTGTCAGTCAGCTGCTTACCAATACGGGAGGAGGATCCTGATTCTGCGTACCTTGAACAGAGCCTGCCCTGGTATCGGAGACTGCCCATGATTTACTGTGTCAGGATCCCCTGAATGAAAGCTATCCCCCTTGCCTTGATGAGATCCTGACAACCATGACATGTTTCCTTGGTTTTGTGTCTGCACTAAATGGCAGGACAGCAATACTGCAAGTTTGGTACCTCTTGCAGAGAGGGCAAAGTTCAAAAAGGCAAGGCAATACAAGGCTGAGATCCACGTGAGCATCCTTGTAAGCTCGGAGTGAGTGACGCTATAAGAGCAAGTGAACAGCTCAGAGATACAGCCTGGTCCAGTCCATGAGTTGAGTATCTGTCCCTGTCTGCGCAGCGTCCTTACTGCAGAATTATAATGATAGTTGCCAGTGCAGCTCAATGTCCAGCACTAAAGTGCAGAAGCCTCCTGTCAGTGAAGCGCAGATGTGCCATGAGGGTTATTAAAGACTGGCACATCAAGTCAGAGAGTCATAGAAATGTACAGCACAGAAACAGACCCTTCAGTCCAACCCCTCCATGCCGACCAGATATCCCAACCCAATCTAGTCCCACCTGCCAGCATCTGGCCCATATCCTTCCAAACCCTTCCTATTCATATACCCATCCAGATACCTTTGAAATGTTGCAATTGTACCAGCCTCCACCACTTTCTCTGGCAGCTCATTCCATACACGTACCACCTTCTGTGTGAAAAAGTTCCCCTTAGGTCTCTTTTATATCTTTCCCCTCTCATCCTAAACGTATACCCTCTAGTTCTGGACTCCCCGACTCCAGGGAAAAGACGTTGTCTATTTATCCTAACCATGCCCCTCATGATTTTATAAACCTCTATAAGGTCACCCCTCAGCCTCCGACGCTCCAGGGAAAACAGCCCCATCCTGTTCAGCCTCTCCCTGTAGCTCAAATCCTCCAACCCTGGCAACATCCTTGTAAATCTTTTCTGAATCCTTTCAAGTTTCACAACATCTTTCCGATAGGAAGGAGACCAGAATTGCACGCAATATTCCAACAGTGGCCTAACCAATGTCCTGTACAGCCGCAACATGACCTCCCAACTCCTGTACTTAATACTCTGACATATTGGATGCCAATGCCCATGGATATGGGATGCAAGTTGCTGATTCCCATAGATCGTGCCCTGAGATGTTGGTGCCATGTTTTCAACATGGAATTTGTTTAAAGCAAGTGGACAAACTGACTGTGCCAAGTACCCGCGCTGGTTCTCTTGTCATGTTTTCTCAAGATTGAGCTTGCTTGGTAAGATGGAAGTTTTAATATTAATGAGGTAAGTTATGGCATTTAAGAATCAATAATGAGCGTCAAATGGCATCTTGCCAGTGCACAGTGAGAATCTCACTGCATCACTTGTGAAAAGTGTGTAAAAAGGAGTGGGTTGCTCCCAACATTGAGAAGGGCCTTGAACATTTGTTGCCCGATTCTCCCAAACACTTCACCATAGCCCATGGGCTCGCTCAGCCTCTGCGACAATTCCATCCTCTGTTTTCAACCCCTTCACCTCAGAAAGACAAATCCTCACTCGCAATAACAAGCTTCTCTTACTTACAGCTTCACCAGAACCTCCAATTCACATCTCCTCCAACTTTGTACTTGGAGGTTCAATGAATAATTTCCATCACTTTTACATACATAATACAGATCAGCTCTTTCAAAATTAAAGCATTACTGGAACAATGGAGAGGGTAAAATGGAACTAGGACATAGCATATAGAACACAGAACCTACAGCGCAGTCCTCAATGTTGTGCTGACCTGTGGAACCAACCTGAAGCCCATCTAACCGACATTATTCCATTTTCATCCATATGCTTGTCCAATGACCATTTAAATGCCCTTAAAATTGGCGAGTCTACTACTGTTGCAGGCAGTGCATTCCACACCCCTACTACTCTCTGAGTAAAGAATCTACCTCTGACATCTGTCCTATATCTATCACCCCTCAATTTAAAGCTATGTCCCCTCATACTACCCATCACCATCTGAGGAAAAAGGCTCTCACTGTCCACCCTATCTAATCCTCTGATTATCTTATATGTCTCAATTAAGACACCTCTCAACCTTCTTTTCGCTAACAAAAACAACCTCAAGTCTCTCAGCCTTTCATAAGACGTTTCCTCCATACCAGGGAACATCCTACTAAATCTCCTCTGAACCCTTTCCAAAGCTTCTACATCCTTCCAATAATGCAGTGACCAGAACTGTATGCAATGCAGACACACCAGAGTTTTGTCAGGATCTCAATATGTGGGCGGCACGGTGGCACAGTGGTTAGCACTGCTGCCTTACAGCGGCAGAGACCCAGGTTCAATTCCCGCCTCGGGCGACTGACTGTGTGGCGTTTGCACGTTCCCCCCATGTCTGCGTGGGTTTGCTTCGGTTTCCTCCCACAGTCCAAAGATGTGCAGGTCAGGTGAATTGGCCATGCTAAATTGCCCGTAGTGTTAGGTAAGGGGTAAATGTAGGGGTATGGGTGGGTTATGCTTCGGCGGGTCGGTGTGGACTTGTTGGGCTGAAGGGTCTGTTTCCACACTATAATGTAATCTAAAAAATCTAAAATATAACCTTGCGGCTCCAAAACTCAATCCCTCTACCAATAAAAGTTAACACACCATATGCCTTCTTAACAACCCTATCAACAATGGTGGCAACTTTCAGGGATCTATGTACATGGACACCAAGATCTCTCTGCTCACCTACACTATCAAGAACCTTACCACTAGCCCAGTAATCTGTATTCCTGTTGCTCCTTCCAAAGTGATTCACCTAACACTTTTCCACATTAAACTCCATTTGCCACCTCTCAGCACAGCTCTGCAGCTTATCTGTGTCCCTCTGTAACCTGCAACATCCTTCAGCACTATCCACAACTCCACCAATCTTATTGCCATCTGCAAATTTACTAACCCATCCTTTTACGCTCTCATCCAGGTCATTTATAAAAATGACAAAAAACAGTGGCCCAAAAACAGATCCTTGCAGTACACCACTAGTAACTGAACTCCAGGATGAACATTTCCCATCAATCACCACCCTCTGTCTTCTTACAGCTAGCCAATTTCTGATCCAAACCACTAAATCACCTTCAGTCCCATTCCTCCGTGTTTTGTGCAATAGTTTACCATGGGGAGCCTTATCAAATGCCTTGCTGAAATCCATATCTACCACATCAACCACTTTACCCTCATCCACCTGTTTGGTCACCTTCTCAAAGAACACAATTAGGTTTGTGAAGGATGACCTACCCTTGACAAAATCATGTTGACTATCTCTTTTCAATTTTTTCCTTTCTAGATGGTTATAAATCCGATCTCTTATAACCCTTTCCAACACTTTACCCACAACTGAAGTAAGGCGAATCATAGTCTATAATTACCACGGTTGTCCCTACTGCCCTTCTTGAACAAGGGGACAACATTTGCCATCCTCCAGTCTTCTGGCACTATTCTTGTAGACAATGATGACATAAAGATCAAAGCCAAATGCTCTACAATCTCCTCCCTGGCTTCCCAAAGAATCCGGCCAGGGGACTTATCTATTTTCACACTGTCCAGAATTGCTAATAGCTCCTCCTTGTGAATGTCAATCCCATCTAATCTAGTAGCCTGTATCTCAGTATTCTCTTCGACAACATTGCCTTTTTCAAGTATGAATACTGACTAAAAATATTCATTTTGTGCTTCTTTTATCTCCTCAGATTTCACGTACAACTTCCCACAACTGTCCTTGAATGGCCCTAATCTTCTCTAGTCATTCATTTGTGGGCAACACGGTGGCACTGCTGCCTCACAGCACCAGAAACCCAGGTTCAATTCCCACCACAGGTAACTGTCTGTGTGGAGTTTGCACATTCTCCCTGTGTCTGCGTGGGTTTCCTCCCACAGTCCAAAAATTGTGCAAGTTAGGTGAATTGGCCATGCTAAATTGCCATAGTGTTAGGTGAAGGGGTAAATGTAGGGGAATGGGTCTGGGTGGGTGGCGCTTCAGAGAGTTGGTGTGGACTTGTTGGGCCAAAGGGCCTGTTTCCACACTGTTAATAATCTAATCTAATTTATTCCTGATATACCTATAGAAAGTTTTATGGTTTTCCTTGATCCTATCTGCCAAGACTTCTTATGTCTCCTCCTGGCTCTTCTTAGTTCTCTCTTCAGGTCTTTCCTGACTAACTTATAACTTTCAAGCACCGTAACTGAGCCTTCATGTCTCATCCTAACATAAGCCTCCTTCTTCCTCTTGACGAGAGATTCAAATTCTTCAGTAAACCATGGCTCCCTCACTAGACCACTTCCTCCTTGCCTGACAGGTACATACAGTACATGCAGTAGCTGTTCCTTGAATAAACTCCACATTTCAACTGTGCCCATCCCTGCAGTTTCCTTCCCCATCCTGTGCATCCTAAATCTTGCTTAATTGCATCATAATTGCCTTCCCCCCAGCTATAACTTTTGCCCTGCATTATATACCTATCCTTTTCCATCACTAAGATAAACATAACCGAATTGTGGTCACTAACACCAAAGTGCTCACCTACCTCTAAATCCAATACCTGGCTGGGTTCATTCCCCAGTATCAAATCGAATGTGGCCTCGCCTCTTGTTGGCCTGTCTACATACTGTGTCAGGAAATCCTCCTGCACACATTGGACAAAAACTGACCCATCTAAAGTACTTGAACTATTGTATTTCCAGTCAATATTTGGAACTAAATGAGTTGTAAAAAGCTTTTATGACTTTTGTTGTTTCTGCTTGTTTCTCAGCAAGGATTTTCTGTTCAAACTCTTGGAACTCTCATTGTAACAGCATTGTAGGTGTCCCCACACCTAAACAATTGCAATAATTCAAGAAGGAGACCCCCCAGCACCTTCTCCAGGGCAATTAATGATGGCCAATAAACGTTGGTCCAACTAATGACACCCAATGCATGGAAGAGAGGGTGTACTGTGAATCCCAGAGTGGTGAGAACAACATTGGACAGTAGCATGAACATTCAACAAAGAATGAACAAAAAAAAAGCCTTATTTTCTTCACAATGAATAAAATGATTGATCACCCTGTAACCATCAACTGTGAACTTATCAATATATTTAGCTCTCTAATGAAGCTAGTCTCCATAATAATGATGTTATATACAAATAAAATGAAATATTTACAAATGAATTGTAAATTATAATTGGGAAGAATACCCTTGTCTTTCTCAGTGTTCTCAAGTTTAAAGTCAATGACAATTGGGCAACAAAGTTGTGGCCAAAATGCTCAGGTTCCTTTATAAGTCACATGGTGCATTGTAAATGGACAACTGTTTCATCAAATTCCCCCGTCACTAAATCAAAAGATTACACATGTTCTTTGCCAGCACTTAAAATTGTAATTATAATCACGTGGGAAATGGGAAAAAAGAGAAAGTAGCAGAGACACACACTCTGGGAATGGCACACTAATGATATCAAGTCACCACATGTCTGCTTGATCAGCTGCAAAGGATCACATCATATCTGAAGAGAACAGAAGATCTCCCCAGAATAGACAAACCAGGGCAGGACTTACACAGTTAATAGGAAGGCCCTGAGGGGTGTTGTCAAACAGAGAGACCTTAGGTTACAGGTACATAGTTCCTTGAAAGTGGTGGTTGAAACACTTGTCTTCATTCGTCACAGCACTGAGTATAAGAGTTGAGGCATTATGTTACAGCTGTACAAGACAGTGGAAAACCACATTTGGAGTACTGCGTACCAGAAGGATGTTATTAAACTGGAGTGAGTACAAGAATGGTTTACAAGGATGTTACCGAGACTGGAATATCTACAGTGTGGAAACAGGTCCTTCAGCCCAACAAGTCCACACTGACCCTCCGAAGAGCAACCCACCCAGACCCATTCCCCTACATTTACCCGTGACTAATGCACCTAACCTACACATCGCTGAACACTATGGGCAATTTAGCATGGCCAATTCACCTAACCTGCACACCTTTTGGAGGATTTGAGTTAGAAGGAAAAGCTAGACAGGCTGGGACATTTTTTCACTGGAGCACAGGTGATTGAGCAGTGACCTTATACAATTTATAAAATCATGAGAGGCATAGATAAGGCAAATAGCTAATGTGGGGGAGTTCAAAACTAGAGGCATATTTTTAGGTGAGAGGTGAAGGGTTTAAAAGGGACCTGAGGGGGAACGTGGTCACACAGTGGATGGTGCTGTATGTATGGAATGGGCTGCCAGAAGAAGTAGTAGCGATGGGTACAATTACAACATTTAAAAGACATTTGGACAGGCACATGGATAGGAAAGGTTTAGATGGATATGGGCTCTGGCAAACGGGACCAGGTCAGTTGGCATGGATGAGTTAGGCTGAATGGTCTGTTTCTGTGCTGTATGAATCTATGACTCCATAACTCTAATACAGGGCCATATTCAAACCAATAAATCATACCGATTATGTGCATGCTTGTGGGATCTTCCTGGAAGCAAATTAGCAGCACGTTTCCAATGAGAAAGATTAACAGTTGTGCAGTGTACTTTTACTACTTAAGTCATTGGGAAATTCCTGCCATTTCATCAGTTTACAGTACTCAACATCCTATGAACAGGAGGATGGACATAACATGGGATCCATGTTACTGGTATAATCACAGAACCATGTCTGCTTTACATACAAGTGAGAAAGCCATAAAAGATACAGAGAGAAATATATCTGTGTGGGTTTCCTCCAGGTGCTCCAGTTTCTTCCCACAGACCAAAGATGTGCAGATCAGGTGAATTGGACATGGTACATTGCCCGCATTAGTCAGAGGGAAAATGGGTCTGGGTGGATTACTCTTCAGAGGGTCGGTGTGGACTAGTTGGGCCGAATGGCCTGTTTCCACACTGTAGGGAATCTAATCTAATATCTTCAATTTCTCCGACTAGTGACAGCTCACCTATTGCTTAATAGAGTTGTCATGCTAACGGTGGTTAATCAGTACAAATATCAGTCAACCAGGACAGTGTTTTGGGTAGTGCTGACTTGTGTCAATAAAATGAGCACATCAGAAATGTTACACCCACGGTGCAGGGATCTCAGGACCTCCAACCAGACAAATCAGAGAAAATCAAAAAGATAGCATTAATCTTGTCAATGCAAGTAGAAGAAATACAAAGGAGAGTTATAAAAATGAAGTAAGAAAAGAAATTGCAGTTTATTAAAATCAGAATTTCCACAATTGTATGGGGAAACTGAATGTAGTCAGGAGAAATGTGGCTGTTGTTTTCTTTCATTCACTCCTGGGAATGTGGGTGTGGCCAGCTATTATTCCTGATGAAGGGCTCTTGCCTGAAACATTGATTCTCCTGCTCCTCAGATGCTGGGTGACCTGCTGTGCTTTTCCAGCACCACTTTCTCGACTCTGGCTGCTATTATTGTCCATCCCTAGTTGTTGTTGAGAAGGTGATGATGAGCTTGGTGCTCTCAAACTGCTGTGGCTTACTTGTTGGAACACCCATGATTTTGACCCAGCAGAAGTGAAGAAACAGTGATATATTTCCACTCTATATGGTGAATGACTTCATACAATCATAAAATCCCTTCAGTGCGGAAGCAAGCCATTCAGCCCATCTAGTCACACTGACCCTCCAAACAGCATCCCACCTGGACTTACCCCTAACTCTATCCCCATAACCGTATATTTACTATGACTAATCCACCTACCCTGCACACTATGGGTAATTTAGCATGGCCAATCCACCCAACCTGCATTGAGCACCCAGACAACACAGGGAGAATGTGTACAAACTCCAAACAGACAGTCACGTGGGCTGGAATCGAACTCGTGTTCCTGACACTGTGAGGCAACAGTGCTAATCACTGAGCCATCATGCCACACCTCTCTGACTTGGAAGGGAACTTGCAGGACATGGCATTTCCATATATCTACTGCCCTTGTCCTTCTAGTCTGGAAATGGCCATCGATTTAGAAGGTGCAGTCTAAGGTACATTGGTGTATTGCTGTAGTGTATCTTGTAGTTGGCACACATTGTCACAACTGAGCATCAGTGGTGAAGAAATTGAATGCATGTGGATGTGGTGCCATTCAGCAGGCTGGTTTCTCTTGGATGGTGTTGAGCTGCTTACGTGTCATTACAGCTGCAACCATCACACTCCTGACTCACAACTCACAGATTGTGGACTGGCTTTAGGAAGTCAGAAGTTGAGTTACTGCAAGAATCCTTGTCTCTGAACTGCTCTTGTAGCCACAGTATTTCTGGAGAAGAATTACTGGACTTGAAATATTAACTTACGTTTTGCTCCACTAATGCTGCCAGGGCTGCTGAAATACTTTTTGTTGCGTGTATTTATAGGTGGCTAGTCCAGGTCCAGTCAGTGTCTAGTCAATGGTAATTCCCAAGATGTTGATAGAGAGGGTTCCAGTGAAAGTGATACTATTAAGTAGTGAGTTATGTTGAGAGTTTCCCTTCTTAAGTGCAACTAGGGATGGAGAATAAATGCTGGCCCAGTCAGTGATACTCATCCCCATAAATTAATAAAAGAAAGGGCAGACACACTTCTCCTCATTACACACAGCTTCCTCATACAATTGCCTCATGTTGGAGATGGTTACTGCCTGGCACTTGTATGATGCAAATGTTACTTGCCGCTTTTCAGCTGAAGCTTAGATACTGTCCAGGTCTTGCTCCATTTGGGAATGGACTGCTTCAGTACCTGAGGAGTCACGAATGGCGCTGAACATGGTGTAATCATGAATATCCCTACTTCGGATGGTCATTGACGAAGCATCTGAAAGCTGGTTAGCCCTAGGACACTACCCTGAGGAACTCCTGCAGGGATGTCCCTGACTGAGATGATTGACTATAACCATTTTCCTATGTGCCAGGTATGACTCCAAACAGCAGAGAGTTTCCTCCCATAGTTCCCATTGATTATAGTTATGCTCAGGCTCCTTGATTCCTTGGAAACCATTCACAGTAATAGTCTCAAAGAAAAAGAGAAAACAGTGAACATGCTGAATGTTTAGTAGACAGCAAAGAAGGTTATTTCAAAGTACTACAGGACCTTTATCAGATGGGCAAATGGCCCAAAGAGTGGCAGATGGACTTTAATTTAGATAAATGTGAGGTGCTGCATTTTGGGAGGGCAAATCAGGGCAGTTCCAACCGGAACTCTATCAACAAACACATTGACTTGGATCCCATTTACCACCCCCTGAGAAAAAGAACAGGAAATGATATCACCACAGGAAATGATGTCATCACAGGAAATGACATCACTGCCCCCAAGGAAACCTAAACACACAAATAGAAAGCAGGCCATGCCACCAGTGCTTCACCCAGAGGTTCACTGATAATGTTATCTAGTATTGTGACGAAATGTCTGAAAGTGAACCTTCCAGCGAGCAAACCTACATCTAGAACCTCAACCTGAGCTAAAAATCTTCTCAAAACTCACTAATACTGCATTAAATTTTGTTCTTCCTGTTATAGGGATGATGCTGTGAAACATGAAAGGATTTGCAAGGATGTTGCCAGGGAAGGAGGGTTTGAGCTACAGAGAGAGGCTGAATAGGCTGGGGTTATTTTCCCTGGAGTGTCAGAGGCTGAGGGGTGACCTTATAGAGGTTTACAAAATCATGAGGGACATGGACAGGCTAAATAGGCAAGGTCTTTTCCCCAGGGTAGTGGAGTCCAAAACTAGAAGGCATAGGTTTAGGGTGACAGGGGAAAGAAGGGACCTAAGGGGCGACCTATTCATGCAGAGGGTGGTGTGTGCATGGAATGAGCTGCCAGTGTAAATGGTGGAGGCTGGTCCAATTACAACATTTAAAGGCATATGGATGGATATGTGAGTAAGAGGTGTCTGGTGGGATATGACGAAACCCTGGCAAATGGGACTAGATTAGTTTAGGATATCTGTTCGGCATAAACAAGTTGGAACGAAGGATCTGTTTCTCCATGACTCTCTGACTACTTCACGCCAGTATTAACAGGAAAGGAACAGTTCAGCACACCAGACATCCCAAGGAAGAGGGACTCACTAAATTAACAGAAGCACTAAACAGAAATGAAGGAAATAATGTCACTAAAGAATGATAAACGCTCAGGAAATGAGGGCTTTCAAGGCAGATTTTTACAGGATGCAGGTCTGGATGCTGCGAACACCTTAACCCTGTTCACTACAGAAGAATCTAGATGCTTCATAGATGATCCACAAAATGTTCACATGTAGGTATAGAACATAGAACATAGAACATAGAACAGTACAGCATAGAACAGGCCCTTCAGCCCACGATGTTGTGCCGACCACTGATCCTCATGTATGCATCCTCAAATTTCATATGCATGTCCAATAGTCTCTTAAATGTCCCCAATGACCTTGCTTCCACAACTGCTGTTGGCAATGCATTCCATGCTCTCACAACTCTCTGTGTAAAGAACCCGCCTCTGACATCCCCTCTATACTTTCCTCCAAACAGCTTAAAACTATGACCCCTCGTGTTAGTCATTTCTGCCCTGGAAAATAGACTCCGGCTATTGACTCTATCTATGCCTCTCATTATCTTGTATACTTCAACTAGATCCCCTCACCTCCTCCTCTTCTCCAATGAAAAAGTTCCGAGCTCAGTCAACCTCTCTTCGTAAGATAAGCCCTCCAGTCCAGGCAGCATCCTGGTAAACCTCCTCTGAACCCTCTCCAAAGCATCCACATCTTTCCTATAATAGAGCGACCAGAACTGGACACAGTATTCCAAGTGCGGTCTAACCGAAGTTTTATAGAGCTGCAACAAGATCTCACAACTCTTAAACTCAATCCCCCTGTTAATGAAAGCCCAAACACCATATGCTTTCTTAACAACCCTGTCCACTTGGGTGGCCATTTTAAGGGAACTACGTACCTGCACACCAAGATCCCTCTGTTCCTCCACACTGCCAAGAATCCTATCCTTAATCCTGTACTCAGCTTTCAAATTCAACCTTCCAAAATGCATCACCTCGCATTTATCCAGGTTGAACTCCATCTGCCACCTCTCAGCCCATCTCTGCATCCTGTCAATGTCCCGCTGCAGCCTACAACAGTCCTCTATACTGTCAATGACACCTCCAACCTTTGTGTCGTCTGCAAACTTGCTGACCCATCCTTCAATCCCCTCATCCAAGTCATTAATAAAAATTAAAAACAGTCGAGGCCCAAGGACAGAGCCCTGTGGAACACCACTCACCACAGACTTCCAGGCAGAATATTTTCCTTCTACTACCACTCGCTGTCTTCTGTTGGCCAGCCAATTCTGTATCCAGACAGCTACGTTCCCCTGTATCCCATTCCTCCTGACTTTCTGAATGAGCCTACCATGGGGAACCTTATCAAATGCCTTGCTGAAGTCCATATACACCAAATCCACAGCTCGACCCTCATCAACTTTTCTAGTCACATCCTCAAAGAATTCGATAAGGTTTGTGAGGCATGACCTGCCCCTCACAAAGCCGTGTTGACGGCATTTAATCAAGCCGTGCTCTTCCAGATGGTCATAAATCCTATCCCTCAGAATCCTTCCTAACACCTTGCAGATGACAGACGTGAGACTTACTGGGCTGTAATTGCCGGGGATTTCCCTATTTCCTTTCTTGAAGAGAGGAATTACATTTGCCTCTCTCCAGTCCTCAGGTACGACTCCAGTGGAGAGCGAGGATGCAAAGATCTTCGCAAGTGGCGAAGCAGTTGCATTTCTTGTTTCCCAAAGCAGCTGAGGACAAATCTGGTCCAGGCCTGGCGACTTGTCAATCTTAATGTTTGACAAAATTTTCAGCACATCACCTTCCTCTATCTCTATCCATTCCAGCATGCACACCTGCTCTTCAAAGGTTTCATTCACTACAAAGTTCGTTTCTTTCGTAAAGACAGAAGCAAAATACTAATTTAGGGCTTCCCCTACCTCCTCAGACTCCACATACAAATTCCCTATGCTACCCCTGATCGGCCCTACTCTTTCTTTGACCATTCTCTTATTCCTCACATAAGTGTAAAATGCCTTTGTGTTCTCCCTAATCTGTTCTGCCAAGCCTTTCTCGAGCCCCCTCCTGGCTCTCCTCAGACCATTTTTGAACTCCTTCCTTGCCTGCCTGTAATCCTCTAGAGCTGAGCTTGACCCTAGCTTTCTCCACCTTATGTAAGTTACCTTTTTCCTTTTGACGAGAAGCTCCACCGCTCTCGTTATCCAAAGTTTCTTTATCTTACCAATTCTTGCCTGTCTCAGAGGGACATATTTATTCATCACTTGCAACAACTGTTCCTTAAACAGTCTCCACATGTCTATAGTGCCTTTACCATGGAACAATTGCTCCCAATCCATGCTTCCTAACTCATGTCGAATCGCATCATAGTTTCCTCTTCCCCAATTAAATATCCTCCCATTTTGCCTAATCCTCTCCTTCTCCATAGCTATGTAGAATGTGAGGCAGTTGTGGTCACGATCACCAAAATGCCCTCCCACCACAAGATCTGATACCTGCCCCAGCTCGTTTCCAAGCACCAAGTCTAGAATGGCCTCTCCCCTCATCGGCCTGTCAATGTACTGAGTTAGGAAGCCCTCCTGTACACACCTTACAAAACCAGATCCTTCCAAACCATCTGCTCGAAGGAGGTTCCAATCAATATTGGGAAAGTTAAAGTCACCCATTACAACAACCCTACTACGTCCACACTTTTCCAAAATCTGCCGACCCATGCTTTCTTCCATCACCCTGCTGCTATTGGGGGGCCTGTAGTAAACCCCTAACGAGGTGACTGCTCCCTTGCTGTTCCTAATTTCCACCCATACTGACTCAGTCAGATCTTCCTCGACAATGGAAGCTTCTGTAGCTGTGATACCCTCTCTGATTAGTAGTGCTATACCCCCTCCTCTTATTCCCCCCTCCCTATTCTTATTAAATGCTCTAAACCCTGGAACATCCAGCAACCATTCCTGCCCCTGAGAAACCCATGTCTCTGTTATGGCCACAACATCATAGCAGCAGATACTGATCCATGCTCTAAGTTCATCACTTTTATTCTTGATACTCCTTGCGTTAAAGCAAACACACTTTGCTTTAGGCATGCTGGCCTTTATTATGAGGGGAGAGGGGTTTAAAAACATGAAATTTATTACAAATTTGTCGGCTTTGTCAAACACATACATGCAGTACTGCATACAATTCTGGTGTCCTCAATTGCAGGTTGACCAGGGGATAATCACAAGGTTAACTGCTGGACTGAAGGTATGCAGCTTTAGTTCCTCACTAATGTTTAAGATGAAGCCAGGTGATCCTACTGCAATATATATGACTCCAGGTCAATTGAGGGGACAGATCCAGGAAGGATATCTTTTCTCATGTGGAATTGTAAACTGGAGTGGGGATGTGATGACACTAAGTACTGGATAATTTCAGAGTTAAGAATGAGAGTCCAGAGTTATAGAAGAGAATGTTTCGAGAGCTAGAAAATCAGCTTCACACACACTGGGAGGTGCAGGATTCACTTCCAAAGTTAGTGACTGAAGAAAGGCTCTTCCAGTTTAGGTTGGAGAGGAAAATCAATAAAGAAGGTTAGGATAGGTAAATGTGATTCGGAGGTTTTGTTTGAGTGTAGGTTAAATCCTGCCATGGGCTGACTGGCCTGTTTGTATACTACAATCAGTTATCATTTTTAGTCACTTTGCTACTATGCTCTACTACTCACCCTCTGTGAGTACTGAAGGTGATCATTCAGGGTAAACTCAAGAGGGATGTTTTTGACTCCACATCTGCTTGGTACTGATGTGAGATCTTCAGGTCTGTACAACAAGTGTCGGTCAAGTTTATCCCCTTCAAGGCGTTCAATTACATAAGTTCGATGATTGAAAGCAATCAGAGCACTGGATGAGAGACAGAGAGAGAGAAAACATATTTATCCCAGTGAAGAATCACCAACTGTTGAGTACATCATGTCTAGCTGAGGAATAATTTCCCAACAAAGTAGCCCAGCAAATGACACTCTGCATGCTGTTAATGTCATCTCATTATGCTGACATTATGGCTAACCAGTGTGCTGTTGTGTAAACATGTTCCAGGACAGATGTGAATTTACAGCAACACGGATTCATCCCACTCAGCCTGCTTCATGGCTGACCATCCACATCCCCACAGTATCCCCTTGCTCTTTTATGCCTTGGTAATCAGAAATCTATCAATTCTTATTTTAAACAAACTTAATGACTGAGTTTTCACAGCCTCTGGGACAGAGCATTCCAAAAATTCACAACCCTTTGAGTAAAAATATTGGCTCATCTCAGTCCTTTGTAGCATCCCCCATTATTCTGAAATATGTGCTCTCTGGTTCTAGCCTCTCCAGATAGGAAGACATCTTAACTGCATCTTATCTGAATGTCTCTTTTGTGAAGGGACATGGCAGTCATCAAAAAGGCCAGCATTTATTACTCCCTCTTAAGTGTAACTAGTTTATTTTCCTTCCAGACCCTTCAATTCATTTAACTTCTCCAGCTAACATGGTGGATGAGATTTTGGAGAAGATTTGTGGCTCAGGTTGTGGATCAGGTTGTATGTTTGCTCACCGAGCTGGTAGCTTTGTTCTCAGTCGTTTTGTCACCATGCTAGGTAACATCATCATTGAGCCTCCAGTGAGGCACTGGTGCTATATATCTGTCTTGGTTTTTGTGGTGGGCGATATTACACACAGTTCTGTTTCTGAGAGGTTGGTAAATGCGATCTAAGTCGATATGTTTGTTCATGAAGTTCTGGTTTGAATGACAGGCCTCTAGGAATTCCCGCGCATATTTTTGTTTAGCCTGTCCCAGGATGGATGCATTGTCCCAGTTGAACTGGTGTCCCTCATTGTCTGTGTGTAAGGATACCATTGATAGTTGGTCATGTACTTTGGTGACGAGATGGTGCTCATGTATCCTGGTGGCTAGTTTCCTACCTGCTTGTCCAATGTAATGTTTGTTGCAATCCTTGCACGGTATTTTGTATGTGATGTTCGTTCTGCTGGTTGTTGGCATGGGGGTCATTTAAATTCATCAGCAGCACTTTCGGTGTGATGGTAGGTTTGTGGGCTACCATGATGCCTTGGAGTCGGAGTAGTCTGGTTGTCATCTCCGAGATGTGTTCGACTGGGATGATACATCCATCCAGGGATAGGCTAAACAGAGACATGCACAGGAATTCCTAGAGGCCTGGCATTCAAACCGGAAGAGGTAAAAACAATGACTGCAGATGCTGGAAACCAGATTCTGGATTAGTGGTGCTGGAAGAGCACAGCAGTTCAGGCAGCACCCAAGGAGCAGCGAAATCGACGTTTCAGGCAAAACACCCTTCATCAGAAATAAAGGCAGAGAGCCTGAAGCGTGGAGAGATAAGCTAGAGGAGGGTGGGGGTGGGGAGAGAGTAGCATAGAGTACAATGGGTGAGTGGGGGAGGGGATGAAGGTGATAGGTCAGGGAGGAGAGGGTGGAGTGGATAGGTGGAAAAGGAGATAGGCAGGTAGGACAAGTCCGGACAAGTCATGGAGACAATGCTGAGCTGGAAGTTTGGAACTAGGGTGAGGTGGGGGAAGGGGAAATGAGGAAACTGTTGAAGTCCACATTGATGCCCTGGGGTTGAAGTGTTCCGAGGCGGAAGATGAGGCGTTCTTCCTCCAGGCGTCTGGTGGTGAGGGAGCGGCGGTGAAGGAGGCCCAGGACCTCCATGTCCTCGGCAGAGTGGGAGGGGGAGTTGAAATGTGTGGCCACGGGGCGGTGTGGTTGATTGGTGCGGGTGTCCCGGAGATGTTCCCTAAAGCGCTCTGCTAGGAGGCGCCCAGTCTCCCCAATGTTGAGGAGACCGCATCGGGAGCAACGGATACAATAAATTATATTAGTGGATGTGCAGGTAAAACTTTGATGGATGTGGAAGGCTCCTTTAGGGCCTTGGCTAGAGGTGAGGGAGGAGGTGTGGGCGCAGGTTTTACAGTTCCTGCGGTGGCAGGGGAAAGTGCCAGGATAGGAGGGTGGGTTGTAAGGGGGCGTGGACCTGACCAGGTAGTCACGGAGGGAACGGTCTTTGCAGAAGGCGGAAAGGGGTGGGGAGGGAAATATATCCCTGGTGGTGGGGTCCGTTTGGAGGTGGCGGAAATGTCGGCGGATGATTTGGTTTATGCGAAGGTTGGTAGGGTGGAAGGTGAGCACCGGGGGCGTTCTGTCCTTGTTACGGTTGGAGGGGTGGGGTCTGAGGGCGGAGGTGCGGGATGTAGACGAGATGCGTTGGAGGGCATCTGTAACCACGTGGAAAGGGAAATTGCGGTCTCTAAAGAAGGAGGCCATCTGGTGTGTTCTGGGGTGGAACTGGTCCTCCTGGGAGCAGATCCGACGGACGCGGAGGAATTGGGAATATGGGATGGCATTTTTGCAAGAGGTAGGGTGGGAAGAGGTGTAATCCAGGTAGCTGTGGGAGTCGGTGGGTTTGTAAAAAATGTCAGTGTCAAGTCGGTTGTCATTAATGGAGATGGAGAGGTCCAGGAAGGGGAGGGAGGTGTCAGAGATGGTCCAGGTAAATTTAAGGTCAGGGTGGAATGTGTTGGTGAAGTTGATGAATTGCTCAACTTCCTCGAGGGAGCACGAGGTGGCGCCAATGCAGTCATCAATGTAGCGGAGGAAGAGGTGGGGAGTGGTGCCGGTGTAATTACGGAAGATCAACTGCTCTACGTAGCCAACAAAGAGACAGGCATAGCTGGGGCCCATACGTGTGCCCATGGCTACCCCTTTGGTCTGGAGGAAGTGGGAGGATTCAAAGGAGAAATTGTTAAGGGTGAGGACCAGTTCGGCCAAACGAATGAGACTGTTGGTGGAAGGGTACTGTTGGGGACGTCTGGAGAGGAAAAAACGGAGGACTTGGAGGCCCTGGTCATGGTGGATGGAGGTGTAGAGGGATTGGATATCCATGGTGAAGATGAGGCGTTGGGGGCCGGGGAAACGGACGTCTTGGAGGAGGTGGAGGGCGTGGGTAGTGTCTCGAACGTATGTGGGGAGTTCCTGGACTAGGGGGGATAGGACAGTGTCGAGATAGGTAGAGATGAGTTCAGTGGGGCAGGAGCATGCTGAGACAATGCGTCGGCCAGGGTGGTCAGGCTTGTGGATCTTGGGAAGGAGGGAGAACCGGGCAGTGTGGGGTTCCCGGACTATGAGGTTGGAAGCTGTGGATGGGAGATCACCTGAGGTGATGAGGTTCTGTATGGTCTGGGAAATGATGGTTTGCTGATGGGGGGTGGGGTCATGGTCGAGGGGGCAGTAGGAAGAGGTGTCCTCGAGTTGGCGTTTGGCTTCAGCGGTATGGAGGTCAGTGTGCCAGACTACCACTGCGCCCCCTTTATCCGCTGGCTTGATGGTGAGGTTGGGATTGGAGCAGAGGGATTGGAGGGCTGCGCGTTGTGAGGGTGAGAGGTTGGAGTCGGCGAGGGAGGTAGACAGGTTGAGGCAATTAATGTCCCGGCGGCAGTTGGATATGAAGAGGTCGAGGGCAGGTAATAGGCCAGTGTGGGGTGTCCAGGTGGATGCAGTGTGTTGGAGGTGGGCAAAGGGGTCCTTGGAAGGTGAGCGGGAGTCCTGATTGTGAAAGTAAGCTCAGAGGCGGAGGCGACGGAAGAATTGTTCGACGTCACGGCGTGTATTAAATTCATTGATGTGTGGACGGAGGGGGATGAAGGTGAGTCCTTTGCTGAGGACTGATCGTTCATCCTTAGTGAGGGGAAGGTCTGGAGGAATGGTGAAAACTCGGCAGGGCTGGGAGCTCGGATCTGGTGTGGGTGTAGAGCTGGGAGTGGGGGCGGAACCTGTAACTGGAGTGGGTGTGATGCTGGGGGGACTGGGGGTGGAGTCATGAGCAGGGGTCGTGTTCCCCTCGAGGTTCTGGGGGGTGGAGATAGTGACAGTGGGATCTATGGGAGGCATGTCAGCAGAATGCAGGTGAGTGCTGCTGGTGGGGGTGGAAGTGGTGGTGACAACGGCAGTAGGGGTGGCAGAGGTCCCTGAGCATGTGGCATCAGCGATGATGTGAGGGGCGGAAGTGATGTCACGTGTAATGCATGAGGAATTGTGAGGGAAGGAAGTGGTTGTGGGAGTGGCCATGATGGGGGCGGAAGTGACATCATCAATCAGCATGGGGGTGGCAGCTGCATCCGCCGACATTTCCGCCACCTCCAAACAGACCCCACCACCAGGGATATATTTCCCTCCCCACCCCTTTCCGCCTTCCGCAAAGACCGTTCCCTCCGTGACTACCTGGTCAGGTCCATGCCCCCCTACAACCCACCCTCCCAGCCTGGCACTTTCCCCTGCCACCGCAGGAACTGTAAAACCTGCGCCCACACCTCCTCCCTCACCTCTATCCAAGGCTCTAAAGGAGCCTTCCACATCCATCAAAGTTTTACTTGCACATCCACTAATATCATTTATTGTATCCGTTGCTCCCGATGCAGTCTCCTCAACATTGGGGAGACTGGGCGCCTCCTAGCAGAGCGCTTTAGGGAACATCTCCGGGACACCCGCACCAATCAACCACACCGCCTGAAGAAGGGCTTATGCCCGAAACGTCGATTCTCCTGTTCCCTGGATGCTGCCTGACCTGTTGCGCTGTTCCAGCAACACATTTTCAGCACATCGATTTAGATCCCATTTACCAATGTCTCAGAAACAGAACCGGAAATGATATCTGTTGGAGAAGGAAAAACCATTTTGCTGCAGACCACTTGCTTACAGACACTATGGTTGTCTTTAGCCAAAGAAAGCCTTCCCATAATGCCACTGCTACCTCAACGTGGCCACACTCAGGAACAGAAGTAAAGGAGCCATTACCTAAGCCCTCGCTGAATGAAGGAACATATTATCTAGATAGCCTGCTAATGAGTTTCACTGTCGCACAATGACGTCGCAGCTCCTGAAGTCCTGAGGGCACTCCCTGTCTCCCCAGGAACCCAGTGACCACAATGCCCACGCAGACTAAATGGCACTAGGACACTTGAGATGAATTGTCACTGCTCTGTAAAACTATTGCAGCCAGGATGCTGAATATCACCACCCATTTCTGTAGATTAACTAGATTGACCGGTACTGCCGGACTAGCAGTATTGTTCCTATCAACTGTGATTGAAACTGTATTGTCTTGTAATTAACATCGATCTCTTATAACTCTATAAGAACTGGAGCTCAGGGAAGTGGGCTGAGATTCATCTGTACAGATTGCCCATTCTGCACACAAGCGGTCAATTCCTCTTCCCATGATATTGTGAAATAAACCAGTATGTGTCAATTTCACAAGATCCGCGTATAGGCTTTATTTCTAATTGGACAATTCTCCGACATAACAAACCAAGACAGATAAATAGCAAGCGGGACAGAACACCAACTCTTCACCGGATGTTACCTAGCATGGTGACGAAATGTCTGAGAACAAATCTACTGGCTCAGCGAGCTAATTTACAACCTAACATGGTGGAATTTAAACTCATCCCTCTAGATAATTCATCTTGGTGTAATGATTACTAAATCCACAATATAATCACTATGCTCCCCTACTATGCACTCCAGCATAGCTCACCCCGACCTTCTCAAGGGTAACAAGAGGCGGGCAATAAATGCTGGTCCAGTCAGCGATGCTGCTGTCCGATGAGTGTTACTCAATGAATAACCTTAACCAAGTCAACAAACAGGATTCATAATCAGCTCCAACAAGAGATAAACTAACCATCACCTCTTGACACTCAATGGTGTTACCATCACTGAATCCCCAACTATCAACACCCTGGGGTTACCACTGTCCAGCAACTCAACTGGACTTGTCATTTAAATACAGTGGCTGCAAGAGCAGGTTACAGGCTAGGAATATTGTGGCAAGTAACTCACTTCCTGTCTCCCATCACCATCTACAAGGCACAAGTCAGGAATTCGATGGAATACTGCCCACATGCCTGGATGGGTGCAGCTCCAAAAACACTCAAGAAGATTGACATCAGCCAGAACAAAGCAGCCTCTAGATTGGTACCACATTCACTAACATCCATCCCCTCCACCACCGACACTCAGTCACGGCAATATGTTCAATCTATCAGATGCACTTTCAAAAGCTTTCAAACCCACAACCTCAACCATCTAGAAAGACAAGAGCAGCAGATACATGGGAACATTACCAGCTGCAAACTCCCCTCTAAGCCACTCAGCATTCTCTCACAACCATCTGGGATAGAGCAGTGGAAATCAAGCTCCACTACACGCTCTCTAACAGTGGTGTAAATTTGATCCTGATGAAGGGCTTATGCCTGAAACGTCGATTCTCCTGTTCCTTGGATGCTGCCTGACCTGCTGTGCTTTACCAGCAACACATTTTCAGCTCTGATCTCCAGCATCTGCAGACCTCACTTTCTCCTGTAAATTTGATCACACCACTGAACAGGACAATTTACCTAACTGGCTAATTCAGGTTAAAAGGATATGCACAGTAGTTATGCATTAACAAGAGATTAACTATTTATTATGATGAAATGTTTTATTCAATGACAAAAAGGCATTAAATTATTAACTCATTACTCCATAACTTAAACTCTACCCCTTTTTATAATTCCCATATATTTACAACCAGACACACAAACATTGAAGACAAGACACAGACATGATTTCAGAAAAGGACAATTCTGCCATCTGGCTCGATCATAGATGTCACTGAGTCACTCTCTTTCAGTTTTTTAAAAATTTCTTTAGATTCTTTGATGGGCACATGAGGTCGTGGGTACAGGTCATTCTGCTATAGTGCGTGTTTCATGAACGCAAATCCACAGTAACATGATTGACGAACTGGGGACACTGTTTCTAAAGTGAAAATGTTTAAATCGTGCGTTGGTTCTAACACGATTACATCGCCAACACTTCAAGCGTGATTTCTAAAGCTCGATTTTTCTATAATGCGGGGTTGCACGAGGGCACAACCATCGCGTTATAGAAGAACTACCTGTACACAGACTCTGTGTTTCGAAGATTCACCTTTTCACTGAAGATGGTTCTTCCTGTCTGACTTTCGACAGTGGAACTTGCAGAGAGTAGTTTACAGGGAAATGGACAGTGAGAACAGATACCAGCAGATTTCTTTCCTTACTTCTCCATACAGGAGATGGAGAGAGAAATTGAGGTGCTTTCTCTTCACAGGCTGGAGGTTTCTCCTTCAGTTGTTCACATATAGGGCTCCAGTCACTTTCCCAGGAATCAGTCGAGTTGTTATTACTATGCTGAGCCCTTCTGAGCCCACAACAACTGATAAGATAAAAAAAACAATCAAAAGACTATCTCGAGGCAAAGCTGCCCTGAACAAACAGGCACATAGCCAATGTGTCTGGTCTCCTCCCTCACTGTCTGAATGAAACAACATTATAGATACAACACATAATGAGCTCAAGTGACCCATTTTTAAAACAGAAACACCTTCTTCCTCAGTTTCAAACTGTAGATTTTTCCATTTTTTTAAACGCACAATCCAAAACAAGAAGTGGTGTCTCCAGTTGTGACTTGGAACAATCCTGACTTTCATTGTCTCTAATTCAAAATCCCTGAACACGCTCTCTAACAGCATTGTGGACTGAAGTTAGCTCACCACCACCTTCTTAAGAGCAACTGGGGACAATAAATATTGCTCCAGCCAGAGACTCTTACCTCCCATGCACAATTTTAAAAAAAAAATCCAAGTTCCATTAAAATGAAAAACAACCTGATAACTATTAACTTCTTTTTGTACCTGAGTCCTGAGCAGATGCTGGCAGAGACCTGCGATCCAGGGAATCCTCTGACAGAACCTTCATAGTAACAGTGATGCTGCAAGAAGATGTTCAAGCATCAGCAGAAAACCTCATGATACACATCTGAAGCAAGCTCATTGTCAGGAATTCTTCCATATAATCATCAGAATTATACGCAGGGAGTAAAAGACAACAACAGAGGCTGAGAGAGAGAGAGGAATGTGGAGTGAAGATTCACTGGCACTGGGTGCAGAATCCCACAAAAAGTAGGAACATGAAGTGGGGCGTCCTACAAGCTTTTGTATCTGGTTTCAACAAGTCACTGTTATTAACCACACAGCTGCTAGGAAAGCAATCCAAGTATGTAAGTGTGTCAATTGCATAAAGGTAGGTGGCATTAATTGCAAGCAAAGCAGATTAATGTGTAAAATTACAAAACAAAACTTAATAAGCAGGCAAAATTGGAGTTCCAGTGATGGAAATAGCCAGCCATCACACAGTGCCTCCAATATTATCAGAGGAATAGACAGTGGGAGTGGCCTGTCAGCCTTGGAGCTCCAAAGACCCCCTCCCCCCCCCCCCCCCCCCACAGTGGAAGCTGGCAAGAATACAACAGAGAAAGCAAAGCAGATCCACATAAAACACATACAAAAATCAACGGGCTTTAATCTAGTCTCAGTTTGAAGAGACTGCTCACCTGTTCAGTGTCCCTCTCTGTCACTAGAGTCCCATTGGCATCATAGTGTGTTACCTGAAACCCTCTGGGCAAGAGGAATCTGTGGAAACAAGAAAAAAGGTTCAAGTTTCAAGATAGGGATCAGGGAGGAAGGAGTGGGAGAAGGGAAGACAGGAGGTGGGGGGAGGGGGGGGGAGGAAGAGTCCGAGAAAACATCCCTAGTTTAGGTCAGGTATTGTCTGAGGTGGGTGGGTGGCTGTCTGATATCAAGGGGTGTCTGAGGATGAAGTGGGACTTTGTCTAATAGAAGCGCTATTTTGAGAGGGGGAGGTGCACAGTGACAAGCCAGAGTCAGGGATTAGAGGTTTTGAAAGGATCTACCGGGAAGGGAGGGTGAGAGAGAGTGAAGCTCTGGTTCTTGAGTGAGGGGAACAGGGAATTTGTAACACTAACAGCTGAAGGACTGAAGGAGGGAGCATGGAGGAGCTAGTGAGTGGGTGAGTGAGGAATTTACAGAGGGACTAACAGTAGTAGATTCGCCAACTTTAAGGGCATTTAAATGGTCATAGGATAAACCTATGGATGAAAATGGAATAGTGTAGGATATGGGCTTCAGATTGGTTCCATAGGTCGGCGCAACATCAAGGGCTGAAGGGCCTGTACTGTGCTGTAATGTTCTATGACTACTGAGCATGTCTACTGGGGGAGGAGAGTTGAGTGAATAGGAGAGGAGAAGCACAGATTGTCTGAGAGTAGAGCTGGGATTCAAGGAAGGACACCACACAACATCGATAGGGTGGTTGGTGCAGACTGAATGTGAAGCAGTTTATTCATAGAATGCTTCGAGCCCAGTACAAGTCCAAAGAAGTCACATTGGACTCAAAATGTTAATTCTGTTTCTTTCTCCATGGGTATTGCCAGACCTACTGAGATTCTCTAGGAAATCTTCTGTTTTCACCAATATTGGAAGAAATTAGGTTGTGAGGACGGTACAGTGTCTGCAGAGTGACATAGTCAGGCTAAACTTTGGCAGATGCCATGTAATGTGGGAAAGTGTGAGGTGGTCCACTTTGGTCAGAAGAATGTAAAGGCAACGTATGGTTTAAGTGTTGGGAGATTGCAGCATGCTGCAGTACACAGTGATCTGGGTGGCCTTGCAAGTGAATCCCAAGAAGTTAGCATGTCATTCCAATAATTAATGAGGAAAGCAAATGAGATTTTATTTTTATTGCAAGGAGGATGACATATAAGTATATAAGTAGGGAATTTTTTCTATAACACAACATGGCTTTTGTGAGACCATATATGGAGCACTGCGTATAATTCTGGTCTCCAAACTTAAGAAGGGATTTACTTGCAAGGAAGCAGTTCAGGAAAGCTTCACTTGGCTGATTCTTGGGATGACTGGATTGTCATTTGAGGAAACAGTCACAGAGTCATATAGCAAGAAAACAGACCACGCTGACTAAGTTTCCAACCTAAACTAGTCCCACTTTCCTGCCATTGGCCCATATCCATCTAAACGTTTCTTATCCATGTACTTATCCAAATGTCTTTTCAATGTTGTAACTGTACCTGCATCTACCAGTTCCTCTGGCAGTTTATTCCACATACAAACCACATTCTGTGTGAAAATGTTGTCCCTCAAGCCCCTTTTAAATCTTTCTCCTCTTACCTTAACAAAATATGCTCTCTAGTTTTGAACACTCCTATCCTAGGGAAAAGACTTTTGCTGTTCACCTTACCTATGCCCCTCATGACTTTATAAACCTCTATTAGGTCACTCCAGTGAAGGAAGTCCCAGCCTATCCAGCCTCTTCTGAAAACTCAAATACTCCAGTCTCGGCAACATCCTGGAAATGTTTTTGAACCCCCTGCAATTTAATAATAACATTCCACTAGCAGAGAAATTAGAACTGTACACAGGACTTCAAAAGTGGCTTCACCAAAGTCCTGTACAACCTTGACATAATGTCTCAGCTCTTATACTCAAAGCACTGACCAATGAAGGCCAGCATGCTAAACACCTTCTTAACCATCCTGTCTACCTGTGATGCAACCTTTCAAGGAACAACGTACCTAAACCCCGACGTTTCCCTGTTCGATAAGATGACCTAGGGTCCTACCATTAACTGTATAAGTGATGCACTTGTTTGTTTTACCAAAGTGCAATATCTCACACTTATCCAAATTAAACTCCATCTGCCATTCCTCAACCCAACTGATCAAGATCCCTTTATAATCTTAGATAATATTCATTACAGTCCATTATATCATCAATGTTGGTGTTATCCACAAACTTACAAACCATTCCTCCTGAATTCTCATCCAAATCATTTGTATAAATGACAGTGGACCCAGCACTGATCCATGTCACTGGTCACATGCCTCCAATCCAAAAAAACAACGCTCCATCACCACCCTCTGTCTCCTACTGTCAAGTCAATTTTGTATCCAATTGGCAAGCTCTCCCTGTGACCTAACCTTACTAATCAGTTGACCATGCAAACCTTGTCAAAGGTTTTGCTAAAGTCCATGTAGATAACATCTACCACTCTGCCCTCATCAATCTTTTTGGTCACGTCCTCAAAAAGCTCAATCAAGCTTGTGAGACATGATTTCCCACACACAAAGTTATCCCTAATCTTTGCTTCTCCAGATGCATTTAAATCCTATCTCGCAGAATCTCCACCAACAACTTACTGATCACTCATGTCAGATTCACCAGTCTAGAGTTTTCAGGCTTCTCCTTACAGTCTCTCTTAAATAAAGGCACACCATTAGCCACCCTTCAGTCCTTTGGCACCTCACCTGTGGCTGTGGATGATAAAAATATCTCTGCTAAGGGCCCCACAATTTCATCCCTAATTTCCCACAACATTCTGGGATACAGTAAGTCAGCGTCATACAGTCATACAGCACAGAAACAGACCCTTTGATCCAACCAGTCCATAATCCCAAACTAAACTATTCCTATCTGTCTATTCCTGCCCCCTATCCCTCCAAACCTTTCCTATTTGTATACTTATGTAAATATCTTTTACACGTTAACTGTGTCGACCACTTTCTCAGCAAGTTCATTCCTCATGTGAACCACTCTCGATGTAAAAAAATTGCCCCCATATCTTTTTTAAACCTCTTTACTCTCACCATAAAAATATGTCCCCTAGTCTTGAATTCCTCCAGGTTCCAGAGATTTATCTGCCTTTACGTTTTTTTAAGACCTCCAACACCTCCTCTTCTGTAATGTGGACTGTTTTCATACTTTCATAGTCATAGAAGCAGGAGTAGGCCATTTGGCCTGTCGAGGTTAGAGTGATACTGGAAAAGCACAGCAGGTCAGGCAGCATCTGAGGGACAGGAAAATTGACGTTTTGGGCAGGAGCCCTTCATCATGGCTGTTGAGCCTGCTCTGCCAATCATTAAGATCATGGCTAATCTATCCATCATCTCAGCTCCTCCTCCCTGCATTACCCATATAACCCTTTAATTCCCCTACCGTGCAAAAACCCACCCAACTGTGTCATGTATATATTTAATGAAGCTGTCTCTACTGCTTCATTGGGCAGGGAACTTCATAGATTCCCAACTCTCTGGGAAAAGCAGTTCCTCCTCAGCTCTGTCCTGAATCTACCCCACCTAATCTGGAGGCCATGGCCCCTAGTCCTAATCTTACCCATCAGCAGAAACAACTTGCCTGCCTCTAACTTATCTAATTTCTTAATTTTATATGTTTCTATAAGATCCCCAATTACTCTTGTAAATTCTAGCGAGTACAGTCATCTCCTCATAGGGTAACCCCTTCATCTGCGGAATCAACCTGGTGAACCTCCTCTGCACTGCCTCCAAAGCCAGTATATCCTTCCTCAAATAAGGGGACCAGACTCTGAGTTCCCTAGCCTCCATTTCTTTCTCCACAGTAAAAACTGATGCAAAATATTTGTTTAATATCACTCCCATCTCCAGTGGTTCCACACATGGACGATCTTTAACAGGCCATATTCTTTCCCTAGTTGCTCATTTGCTCTTAATGTACTTGTAGAATCTCTTTGGATTATCATTAAATTTATCAGCCAGGGCTATCTAATTTTTTGCCCTCATGATTCCCTCCTCAGGATGCCCCTACACCTCTTACACTCTCCATGAGATTCACTCAGTCTTAGTTGTCTTTGCCTCCTTCTTATGCTTGATTTATCCATTGTTCCCTGCTCTTATCAAGCTTTCACTCGAACAGGAACACGCTACCTATGAACTTTCATATCTCACTTTTGAAAGCCTTCCACATGCCAGTTATCCCTTTATCTGCGAACTGTCTACTCCAAACAATTTTTGAAAGTTCCTGTCTTATACTGCCAAATTGGCCTTATTTCAATTAAGAACTTTAGTTTTTATACTAAAGCCTATCCTTTTCCATCACTATTGTAAAACTAATAAAATTATGATTACTGGCCCCAAAGTGCTCCCCCACTGTCACGTGCCCTGCCTTATTTCCCAAGAGAAGTTCAAATTTTGCTCCTTCTCTAGTAGGCCCATCGATATTGATAAAGAAAATTTCTTGAACACATTTAACAAATTCCTCTCCATCCAAGCCCTTAACTCTAAGGCATTCCCATTATATATTTGGAAGTTAAAATCCCTGACTATTACAATCCTATTATTCTTACATATATCTGTGGTCTGTCTACATATTTGATCCTTAGTTTCCCGCTGACTATTGGGGGCCCTATAGTACAGTCCCATCAAGGTAATCATTCCCTTCTTATTTCTGAGTTCCACCTTTACAGCTTCATTGGACAAACCTTCAGAAATATCCTAAGTACAGAGTAATGCTTTCCATAACCACTTCCCTTCCTCTCTTACCTGACTTTCTATCCTTCCTATCCTATCTAAACAAATTGGACCTATTTACGTTGGAGTTGAGGAGGATGAGGAGTGACCTAATTAAGACACATAAGATCAGAAGGGAACTTGACATCCTGGATGCTGAGAGGAACCTCTCCCTTCTGGAGGAATCTAAATCTGAGGGGACAATTTGAAAATAAGGGGTTTCCCATTCAATTTGAGATGAGGAACCATTTCATCTTCTTAAACTTTGGAATTCTCTGCCACAAAGGGCAGTCAAGGCTGGGACACTGAATATTACACAAATGTTTGATCAAAAACTAAGTGAAGGTGTATTGGAAAATGCAGGAAAGTTGAATTAGGCAACAATTAGAGACTACTGTATAATGGACTAGGCATGAGGGTAATTTGGTTTACTCTGATTTAACCAGAACACTGCACCAAATAGAAGCAAGCTGACACAAGGAGCCAGAGGACTGAGAGAGAGCCGTGCACAGAGGGACCAGAGGACTGGCAGGGGGTGATGGGGGCTGTCGCCCGAGGGACCGGAGGATTGGCAGGGGGTGATGGGGGCTGTCGCCCGAGGGACCGGAGGATTGGCAGGGGATGTTGGGGGCTGTTGCCAGAGGACTGGTTGGGCAGCAGGGACAGGGAAACCAGAACATTCTGATGATGAGTCACTGGACTGGAAACATCAACTCTGTTTTTTTTCTCCTAAGATGCTGTCAGACCTGCTAAGTAGCTGTGGAAATTGAAAGTGGAATGATCACAATAGCAAGGAAGTCTGTTGGGATAGGGCCCTGATGTGATCACACCTGAAGCACTGTGACGTGTTGATCACCTTGCTTAAAAAAGGATATTCTTGCAGCAAAAGTTAACTCAGCTGGTGCTGGGGATGTTGTATGAAGACAGACTGGATCGACTAGATCTGTATTGACAGAGGAAAGAGAATTAGATGAATGAAAGGAGATCTCATTGACATGTCTAACATTCTGACAGAGCTGGACAGAATGCTGGTGCGACGTTTCCCCTGGCTGCAGTTCATGACTATGAATCATGATCTCAGTGTACAGGGTAGGCACTTTTGAACAGCATTGAATCTGTGGAATTCACTATCAGTGGAGGCAAAGTCACTGAATATATTCAATAAAGAATTATATAGATTTCTAGAGACTAAAGATGCGAAAGGGAGAGAATGGGAGTACGGTATTGAGATCGAGGATCAGCCATGATCATGTTGAATGGCAGAGTGATCTAAATGGGCTGAATGGCCTTCTTCTGCTTTTACTCTTTATTTGAGCTGAGACTGAGTGGCCAAGTCCATGTGATCCCAGGAGGGTGACTTCCTTTTATGGTAGACCCATTGGACAAATTTTAATATTTAAGCCTCTTGCAGGTAATCCATATGCCTGGCTGCACTGGGTGACAGCTCAATGTTATTCCTGATACAAAGTGAGTTTTACTCACATATTTCTGCTGAGATCCAGTATTAAGTCCTCTCCCTCGAGCTCCACAGAGATGCTGAGATGATCTGGATAGTTTCCCTACACAGAGCACAAAGTATGCTTATTAGAGTGTGTTGTTCAAAGACGCTTCCCAAATCATTCAAATGCAGTTTCTGATTTTGGCTTGTGTTTTGTAGGCATCATCATATATTAACCATTCCTAATTGCCCCTAGTTAGCCCACTGTCTTCAACTAGATTGTCACACCAATAATAGAAGCAACAATAATAACAATTTCTATGAATGTTTCCTCCATCCTAAGGTCAGAAGTGGGCATGTTCACTGCTGATTGCACAATGTTCAGCACTATTTGCAACTACTGAGATATTGAAACAGTCCATGTCCAAATGCAATAAGACAAGGACAATATACAGGCCTGGGCTGACAAGTAGCAAGTAACATTTGAACCACACAAGTGCCAGGCAATGACCATCACCAACAAGAAAGAATCTAACCATCACACCTTGACAGCCAATGGATTACCAATTGCCTGGATATCGTTCTAACACTGAAAAGGTTTGACTCCATCCAGGACAAAGCAGCCCACTTGATTCATCTCTCTCTCTCTGTGTCTCTCTCTCTCCACCGCTGACATTTAACAGCATCTATGCATACCAGCTACGAGATGCACTGCAGACATTCACCAAGTCTCCTTACAGGGTACCTTCCAAACCTACAACTGCTACCATGTGCTTCACCATCCAGTAAGATCATAACTGACCTGAGTGCAATATCAACTCCTTATTCTTCCTTCCCAAGGAGTAGACTGCAGATAAGAAATGGGAGGGAGTCAAGGTGGATTGACCAGGATGGTGTGGTGAACTGTAACAAAGACCATGAAGGAAGCAAAGGGAAAGTTTACTGTTGTCATAGTCAAATGGGGACCATTGATAAGTGCCATTATGGTAAATGTGACAAGGACAGAAACTGATCAGAAGGAGTCAAACACAGATATCCAAGAAAGATGGGAAATGATTTGTGAGATAACAATAAATTCAAGGAGGAAAAGAATGTTACAGAAACAATATGCACTGTGGCCACAGAATAAAATGGAGCAGTAGTTAAGGTCGAGTCGATGCTATCAGCCCATAGAACCCAGTCAGATTAATTACCTGGGGGAGTACAGCTATACTCCGTTTCTGTTTCTCTGATATGACATGGGGAAACACAAACTGGTAATTCTTCAGTTGTTCAAGTAACTTTTTCTGATGAAGTGGAGAATCTGTTTGAAAAACAAGGGGAAAATGTCATGGCTTTGCTTGGCTCTGTTTATTCATTGTAAATAGAGGAATGGCAGGGTTTTGCTACTCTTGAAAGTACAAGTCGTGTACAATGTGAGAACTCCAGGATGCTTTCTATGTCTTGGAGAACTATTTATGCACAGCGTGTGGTCAGCAGAGCTGCAGGTTTCAGAGCTTGAGCAGGAGCTGTTGTCATTGAGATGCACCCTCAAAACTGATAGGTACACTGAGAGCATGCTGATAGATGTGGACACCCCACACTTTCAAAGCATGAAGGGAGGGAGGGAATGGGTGATCACCAGGTAGTCCAAAAGAGCCAGGCAAGGAACTCAGCAATTCACTGAATGCATCCTGCTGGGCAGAAGGTGGGGGACACTTAAATAAGTCAGTATACGTGGGAACCAGAAGAGGACATCAGAAGGAAAACTAGGTACACAAAACAGTGAGAAATAAACAAATTCACTTCTGAATAATGATGAGAGTGATGGCTCAACAAGGAAGGGCAGTCAAAGGCAAGTTCATTGGCTCCCCTGGTGGCTCAACTGTACAGAGGGCACAAGGAAGACTGAAAAAGCAATGGGTAATTTGATAGATTGGAATTAAAGCAAACTCTTCTGTAGCCCCGCACATAGACTCAGGATATAATGTGTCCATGATGCCAGGGTGGTGGAAATCAGTGATCAGGTGTATAGCTCCCTGGGATGGCAGGATGCACAGTCAGCAGTCACAGCCCCCAACAGTACCACTGGTTTACATAGCAGGAGGGATGTGATCCTGCAGCCAGAATTTAGGGAGCTAGATAAGAAATTAGCAAGCAGGTCCTCAGATACAATAATTTCCACCTTACTCTCAGTTCTCCATGTAAGCAAGTACAGAAATAGGGGGACAGGAGGATGAACGGATGGTTAGAAATTTGGTGCAGCAGGAAAAGCTTTACGTTACTGGGAATAGTTCTGCAAAAACAAAAACAGAAATTGCTGTTAACAACTCAGCAGGTCTGGCAGCATCCGTGGAGAGAAATCAGAATTAACATTTTTAGTCTAGTGACCCTTCTGGAGAACTGATTGAAGCTAGGATAGGGGTGGTGTTTATGCAGAGGTTGTAGTAGCAGGAAGGGAGGGAGTAGGAGTAAACAATAGATGAAGATAGAGCCCGAAGAAAGAGAGAAACAGTTGGACAGAAAAAGGACTGGGTAAAGGTCAGTCTGGGAGAATGAATAGTTGCTCACGGGTTTGTGTGTGTGGTAGCAGGCCATGTGATCACAAGACTTGACGTGTGAAGGTTGGGGCAAGGACATGGGAGAAAGATTCAAGCCTGAAAACTATTGAACTTGATATAAAGTCCAGAAGGCTGCAGGGTCCCCGAGTGGAAAAATGAGGTACTATTCGTCCAGCTTGTTCTGAGCTTCACTGGAGCACTGCAGCAAGCCTGAGACACAGATGTTGGCCAGGGGAACGCAGTGCTGTATTGAAGTAGCAGGCAATTAGAAGCTCAGGGCGATTTTTGCCGACAGAGCTCATGAGGAATCATAGGATCTCCACAGTCTAGAAACAGGCCATTTGGCCCAACAAGGCGAAAGTGAGGACTACAGATGCTTGGAGATCAGAGTCAAGACTAGAGGGGTGCTGGAAAAGCAGAGCAGGTCAGGGAGCATCCGAGGAGCAGGAAAATCGACGTTTCAGGCAGGAGCCCCTCATCAGGAATGAGGTCTCATTCCTGATGAAGGGCTTTTGCCCGAAATATCTATTTTTCTGCTCCTCAGATGCTGCCTGGCCTACTGTGATTTTCCATCATCATTCTAATCCTGATTTAGCCCAACAATTCCACCCCAATCCATTCCCCTCCCTTATTATCTGACATTTACCCCAACTAATGCACCTAACCTACACATCCCTGAACACTAGAGGCAATTTGTGGGCGGCACGGTGGCACAGTGATTAGCACTTCTGCCTCACAGCACCAGAGACCCGGGTTCAATTCCCGCATCAGGCAACTCTCTGTTTGGAGTTTGCACATTCTCCCCGTGTCTGCGTGGGTTTCCTCCGGGTGCTCCGGTTTCCTCCCACAATCCAAAAATGTGCAGGTTAGGTGAATTGGCCATGCTAAATTGCCCGTAGTGTTAGGTGAAGGGGTAAATGTAGGAGTATGGGTCTGGGTGGTATACGCTTCGGCGGGTCGGTGTGGACTTGTTGGGCCGAAGGGCCTGTTTCCACACTGTAAGTAATCTAATCTAATTTAGCATAGTCAATTCACCCTAATCATGGGCAGCATGGTGGCACAGTGGTTAGCACTGCTGCCTCACAGCACCAGAGACTCGGGTTCAATTCCCGCCTCAGGCATCTGTCTGTGTAAAGTTTGCACGTTCTCCCAGTGTCTGCGTGGATTTCCTTCGGGTGCTCCGGTTTCCTCCCACAGTCCAAAAATGTGCAGATTAGGTGAATTGGCCATGCTAAAATTGCCCGTAGTGTTAGGTGAAGGGGTAAATGTAGGGTGGGTTGCTCTTCGGAAGGTTGGTGTGGACTTGTTGGGTCAAAGGGCCTGTTTCCACACTGTAAGTAATCTAATCTAATCTGTAAGGAACCTAACCTAAAACCTGCACACCTTTGGACTGTGGGAGGAAACCCACGCAGACAAGGGGAGAATGTACAAACTCCACACTGACAGTCGCCCGAGGCAGGAATCAAACTTGAATCCCTGGTGCTGTGAGGCAGCAGTGCTAACCACTCACCACTGTGCTGAGTTAGGATCCATACAAACTGGATGAGTACACATAAATACAGCTAGGACTTTGAGGGAGAATGGAGAATGGAGAGAGGGGAGAAGTTATTTAGTGCAACTGGGGAGGGTTTAAATTACATTGGTACCAATGTGGGGAGCAAGAGAGAATATCAGAAAGGAAAACTGGGTGCAGAAAATGGTGGGAAATAAATGAATCTGGGAACATAGGATATTGAGCGGGTAGTAGGTGATTCTGCCCATTATGTCTATTTAATCATTCAACAGATCATAGCTCTTCAGCTATCTCATTATTATTTTTCTCACTGTCTCCAACGCATTGCAGTAGCATCCAGAAATTTAGTCATTTCTGCTTTGGAATGGTCAGTCATGGAGCAGCAACTCTCTGTCATAGAATCAGAACGAGCTAAAGTACACTAAAAGGCTTTCAAATCTGGTCCAGTCAAAAGCAACCACTTAACTATTTTAATACCATTTTCCTTGGCATTGAAGTGCACATCTAAATACTCCTTAAATATTATAAGAATTTCTGTCTCTCCCACCCTTACAGGCAGTGAGTTCCAGATTGCCACCACCCTCTGGGTGAAAAAGGTTTTCCTCACATCCCCTCTAAACATTCTGCCTTTTACCTTAAATGTATGTCCCTTGGTCATTGATCCCTCCACCAAAGGGAATTGGTTTTCCACTACCGAACAGCCCAGATGGCCTCCTTCTTCAAAGGTCACAATTTCCCCTCCAACATGGTCGACGATGCCCTCCACCGCATCTCCTCCACTTCCCGCTCCTCCGCCCTTGAACCCCGCCCCTCCAACCGCCACCAGGACAGAACCCCACTGGTCCTCACCTACCACCCCACCAACCTCCATATACATCGTATCATCTGTCGTCAGTTCCGCCACCTCCAAACGGACCCCACCACCAGGGATATATTTCCCTCCCCTCCCCTATCAGCGTTCCGGAAAGACCACTCCCTTCGCGACTCCCTCGTCAGGTCCACACCCCCCACCAACCCAACCTCCACTCCCAGCACCTTCCCCTGCAACCGCAAGAAATGCAAAACTTGCGCCCACACCTCCCCCTCACTTCCCTCCAAGGCCCAGAGGGATCCTTCCATATCCGTCACAAATTCACCTGCACCTCCACACACATCATTTACTACATCCACTGCACCCAATGTGGCCTCCTCTATATTGGGGAGACAGGCCGCCTACTTGTGGAATGTTTCAGAAAACACCTCTGGGACACCCGGACCAACCAACCCAACCACCCCGTGGCTGAACACTTTAACTCCCCCTCCCACTCCGCCAAGGACATGCAGGTCCTTGGCCTCCTCCATCACCAGACCATAGCAACACGACGGCTGGAGGAAGAGCGCCTCATCTTCCGCTTAGGAACCCTCCAACCACACGGGATGAACTCAGATTTCTCCAGCTTCCTTATTTCCCCTCCCCCCACCTTATCTCAGTCCCAACCCTCGGACTCAGCACCGCCTTCTTGACCTGCAATCTTCTTCCTGACCTCTCCGCCCCTACCCCCTCTCCGGCCTATCACTGCCACCTTAACCTCCTTCCGCCTATTGCATTCCCAACGCCCCTCCCCCAAGTCCCTCCTCCCTACCTTTTATCTTAGCCTGCTTGGCACATCTTCCTCATTCCTGAAGAAGGGCTTATGCCCGAAACGTCAATTCTCCTGCTCCTTGGATGCTGCCTGACCTGCTACGCTTTTCCAGCAACACATTTTTCGGCTCTAAAACTCTCCAGCCCAGGCAGCATCCTGGGAAATCTTCTCTGCACCCACTCCTGTGCTATAACATCTTTCCTATACTGTGGATTCCAGAACTGCACCTAATACTCTCTGTCCTAGCCAATATTTTATATGGTTCCAGCATAACCTCCCTGCTCGTAGACTCTCTGCCTCAGATAATAAAGGCAAGTATCCCAAATGCCTTCTCAACCACTTTGCCCATGTGTCCTGCTACCTTATGGGGTCAGTGGACATGCACACCAAAGTCCCTCTGATCCATTGTGTTTTCTAAGGCTACCCTTGCCTTGCCATATCCTCCTCTGAGGTTGGGAATTCTAAAGAATCATCTGAAGAAATTTCTCCTCATTTCAGTCTTAAATGGCTGACCACTTACTCTAAAATGATGCCTCCTGGTTCCAGCTATGGGAAACATCCTATCTATATTCACCCTGTCAAGAATTTTATAAGTTTCAATGAGAAAACCTCTCATTCTTCAAAACCCGAGAGAATACATGCCCAATCTCCTCAACCTCTCCTCAAAATGTCAGGTGGAATTTCCAACCTCACCCCCTCCTCCCTACCATCAGCACACATGCAGACACACACACACAGAGACACACATGCACACAGAGACACACACACATACATACACAGGCAGACATACACACACAATCCCATCCCCACACCCCTCCCCCCCCCCCCCCCCCCCCCCCACACCCACCCCCAATAACTGCTGACTGCCTTGGTCTGTCAAAAATCTACCTAACTTACCTTTGCATGACATAGCCACAGGAAAACATCCCTTTTTTTATTTTCCATTCCTCTTGAAACAAACACCAATGTAACACTTGCCTTCCTAACCACCTGTTGTACCTACATTTTAGTGTTTTGTGTTTCACAAACCAGGGACCAGATCCTCTGTACCTCAAAGGTTAGCAATGTAGCTCCATTCAAATACTAAACTTCTTTGCCATTCTGCCAGCCAAATATATCTATGGCAGGTCCACATTTCACACATTACTCTTCAGGGAATGGACCTACCGTAGAGTAGTGAATCTATCGGGGAGGTTTCTCATGTGATGAAACATAGAGATCGGTTAAAGTGTGTCTGCTTTAATGCAAGGAGTGTCCGGAATAAGAGTGACGAACTTAGAGAATGGATCAGTACTTGGGGCTACGATATTGTGGCCATAACGGAGATGTGGGTTTCACAGGGACAGCAATGGTTGCTAGATGCTCCAGGGTTTAGAACGTATGAAAAGAACAGGGAGGGTGGAAAAAGAGGAGGGGGTGTAGCATTGCTAATCAGAGAGTGCATCACAGCTACAGGAATTAAGGTTGTTGAGGAAGGTTTGTCTACTGAGTCAGTATGGGTGGAAGATAGGAACAGCAAGGGAGCAGTCACCGCATTGGGGGTTTTCTACACACCCCCTAATAGCAGTAGGGAGATTGAAGAACACATGGGTGGGCAGATTCTGGAAAAATGCAAAAGTAGCAGGGTTGTTGTTATGGGTGATTTCAACTTTCCCAATATCGACTGGAACCTCCTTAATGCAGATAGTTTGGATGGAGCCGTTTTTGTCAGGTGTGTTCAGGAGGGTTTCCTTACTCAGTATGGAGATAGGCCGATGAGGGGAGGGATCATTTTGGATTTGGTGCTCGGCAATGAGCCAGGACAGGCGTCAGATCCCACACTGGGACAGCACTTTGGTGAAAGTGATTACAACTGCCTCACATTTAGCATAGCCTTGGAGAGTGAAAGGAGCAGGTACCGAGGGAAGATATTTAATTGGGGAAAAGGAAATTATGACGCTATCAGACAGGAGTTGGGAAGTACAGCCTGAGAGCAATTGTTCCACAGAAAGGGCACAGCAGACACGTGGAGACTGTTTAAGGAGCAGTTGTTGCGAGTGATGCACGAATTTGCTCCTCTGAGACATGTAAGAAGGGGTAAGATTAAGGAGCCTTGGATGACGAGAACAGAGGAGCTTCTCATCGAAAGGAAGAAGGCAGCTTAGGTAAGGTGGAGGAAGCAAGGATCTAGCACAGCTTTAGAGGGTTACAGGCTGACTAGAAAGGAGCTCAGAAATGGACTGAGGAGAGCCAGGAGGGGACACGCAAAAGGCTTGGCAAGAGAATTAGGGAGAACCCAAAGGCATTTTACTCATATGTGAGGAATAAAAGGTAGGGCTGATCAGGGATAGCGTAGGGAACTTGCGAGTGGAGTCTGAGCAGATAGGGGAAGCCCTAAATGAGTTTTTTGCTTCGGTTTTCACCAAGGAAAGGGAACTTGTTATAAATGAAAACTTAGAGGAGCTGGGATACAGGCTTGACCAGATCAAGATTGATGAAGTTGATGTGCTAGAAATTTTGGAAAACATTAAGATTGATAAGTCCCCAGGGCCAGACCAGATTTATCCCAGGCTACCCCAAGAAGCGAGAAAGGAGGTTGCTAAGCCACTGGCAAAGATCTTTGCTTCTTCACTCTCGACGGGAGTCATACCGGAGGATTGGAAGGAGGTGAATGTTGTTCCACTTTTCAATAAGGGGAATAGGGAAATCCCTGGCAATTACAGACCAGTCAGTCTCACGTCTGTGGTCAGCAAAGTTGTGGAAAGAATTCTGAGGGATAGGATTTGTGACTATTTGGCAAAGCATAGTGTGATTAAAGGCAGTCAGCATGGCTTTGTGAGGGGCAGGTCATGCCTCACAAATCTTATTGAGTTCTTTGAGAAGGTGTCAAGACAGGTCGACGACAGTCGAGCAGTGGATGTGGTGTATATGGACTTTAGCAAGGCATTTGATAGGGTTCCCCATGATAGGGTCATTCATAAAATCAGGAAGTATGGGATACAGGGAGATTTGGCTATCTGGATTCAGAACTGGCTGGCTGACAGAAGGCAGAGAGTGGTTGTAGATGGAAGGTATTCTGCCTGGAGGTCAGTGGTGAGTGGGGTCCCGCAGGGCTCTGTTCCTGGGCCTCTGCTCTTTGTAGTTTTTATAAATGACTTGGATGAGAGGTTGAGGGGTGGGTTAGTAAATTTGCAGATGACACAAAGGTTGTAGATGTCATCGATAGTATAGAGGGCTACTGCAGGCTGCAATGCGACATAGACAGGATGCAGAGCTGGGCTGAGAAATGGCAGATGGAGTTCAACCTGGATAAATGCAAAGTGACGCATTTTGGAAGGTCGAACTCGAATGCTGAATATTGGATTAAATACAGGATTCTTGGCAGTGTGGAGGAACAGAGGGATCTGGGTGTGCAAGTACATAGATCCTTCAAAGTTGCCACCCAAGTGGATAGGGTTGTTAAGAAAGCATATGGTGTTTTGGCTTTCACTAACAGGGGGATCGAGTTTAAGAGCCACGAGGTTTTGCTGCAGCTCTACAAGTCCCTGTGAGACCACACTTGGAATATTGTGTCCAGTTCTGGTCACCCTACTATAGGAAAGATACAGAGGCTTTGCAGAAGGTGCAAAGAAGGACTGGAGGGCTTGCCGTATGAAGAAAGGTTGAATAAGCTCGGACTTTTCTCTCTGGAGAGAAGGAGGAAGAGAGGAGGCCTGATCGAGGTGTACAAAATAATGAGAGGAATAGGTAGAGTCAATAGCCAGAGACTTTTCCCCAGGGCAGGATTGACTGGTACGTGAAGTCATAGTTTGAAGATATTAGGATGAAGGTATAAAGGAGACATCAGAGGTAGGTTCTTTACGCAGAGAGTTGTGAATACATGGAATGCGTTGCCAGCTGTGGTGGTAGAAGCGAAGTCATTGGGGACATTTAAGCAACTGCTGGACATGCACATGGATAGCAGTGAGTTGAGGGGTGTGTAGGTTAAGTTACTATATTTTACATTAGGATTAAGTCTCTGCACAACATCGTGGGCCTAAGAGTCTTTTCTGTGCTGTACTTTTCTGTGTTCTATATATGCCACATCCACTGCTTGACTTTCATCAGCTTGTGTCATCACATCCTCAAAGAATTCAGTAAGGCTTGTGAGGCATGACCTGCCCCTCACAAAGCCATGCTGACTATCTTTAATCAAACAATGTTTTTTTCCAAATAGTCATAAAGCCTATCTCTCAGTATTCTTTCCAGTGCTTTGCTTACCACAGACATAAGACTGACTGGTCGTAATTCTCAGGGATTTCCCTATTCCCTTTCTTGAACAGAGACAATAGACAATGGACAATAGGTGCAGGTGTAGGCCATTCTGCCCTTCGAGCCAGCACCACCATTCATTATGATCATGGCTGATTATCATCAATCAGTATCCTGTTCCTGCCTTATCCCCATATCCCTTGATTCCACTATCCTTAAGAGCTCTATCCAACTCTTTCTTGAAAGTATCCAGAGACTTGGCCTCCACAGCCCTCTGGGGCAGAGCATTCCACACACCCACCACTCTCTGGGTGAAGAAGTTTCTCCTTAACTCTGTTCTAAATTGCCTACCCCGTATTTTTAAGCTGTGTCCTCTGGTTTGGGACTCACCCATCAGCGGAAACATGTTTCCTGCCTCCAGAGTGTCCAATCCTTTACTAATCTTATACGTTTCAATCAGATCCCCTCTCAGTCTTCTAAACTCAAGGGTATACAAACCCAGTCCCTCCAATCTTTCAATGTAAGATAGCCCCACCATTCCGGGAATTGACCTCGTGAACCTACGCTGCACTCCCTCAATAGCCAGAATGTCTTTCCTCAAATTTGGAGACCAAAACTGCATACAATATTCCAGGTGCGGTCTCACCAGGGCCCTGCACAGCTGCAGAATAACCTATTTGCTTCTATACTCAATCCCTCTTGTTATGAAGGCCAGCATGCTATTAGCTTTCTTCACTGCCTGCTGTACCTGCATGCTTGCCTTCATTGACTGGTGTACAAGAACACCCAGATCTCTCTGTACTGCCCCTTTACCTAACTTGACTCCATTTAGGTAGTAATCTGCCTTCCTGTTCTTGCCACCAAAGTGGATAACCATACATTTATCCACATTAAACTGCATCTGCTATGCATCTGTCCACTCACCTAGCCTGTCCAGGTCACCCTGTAATCTCCTAACATCCTCCTCATATTTCACCCTGCCACCCAGCTTTGTATCATCAGCAAATTTGCTAATATTACTTTTAATACCATTATCTATATCACTAATGTAAATTCTAAAAAGCTGCGGTCCCAGCACTGATTCCTGCGGTACCCCACTGGTCACCGCCTGCCATTCCGAAAGGGAGCCATTTATCACTACTCTTTGTCTCCTGTCAGCCAACCAATTTTCAATCCAAGTCAGTATTTTGCCCCCAATACCATGCGCCCTAATTTTGCTCAACATTCATCTCCCTCCAATCATCTGGTACTACTCCCGTGGAGAGTGGGGATGCAAAGATCATAGTCAGAGGCGCAGCAATCTCATTCATCGCTTCCCATAGCAACCTTTGATGTATCTGGTCTGGCCCTGGGGACTTATCTATCTTAATGCTTCCCAGAATTTCCAGCACATCCACTTTCTTAATATCAATCTGTTCAAGCCTATTAACCTGGTCCACGTTGTTCTCACCATCAACAAGGTCCATCTCTCTAGTGAATACTGAAGCAAAAAAATCTCATTTAGGGCCTCCCCTACCTCTTCAGATTCCAAGCACAAGTTCCCTTCACTATCCCTGATCAGCCCGACCCTCTCTCTCTGATCATTCTCTTATTCCTCATGTACGTGTTGAATATCTTTGGGTTTTCCCTAACCCTTCCTGCATAGGCTTTTTCATGCTCCCTCTTAGCTCTCCACAATCCATTTTTAAGTTTGTTCCTAGCTACCCTGTAATCCTCTAAAGCTCAGGTTCTTGCTTCCTCAACCTTAAGTGAGTTTCTTTCTTCGTTTTGATGAGAAGCACCTCCGCTCTTGTCATCCAAGGCTCCTTCATCTTACCATTCCTTACCTGTCTCAGTAGGACAAAGTGATCCAACATTCCAACAAGTGCTCCTTAAACAGCCTCCACGTTTCTATTGTACATTTTCCTGAGAACAATTGTTCCCAAATTTATACTCCACAGCCTCTGCCTAATAGTAGTATAATTTCCCCTCCCCCAGTTAAATACCTTTCCATACTGTCTGTTCCTATCCCTCTCCATGGCTATGGTAAAGGTGAGGTAGTTGTGGTCACTTTCACTGAAATGCTCCCCGACCGAGAGATCTGACACCAACTCCAATATGGCCTCCTCCTTAGTCAGCCTATCAAGATATTGAGTAGGAGAAAGTGAGGACTGCAGATGCTGGAGATCAGAGCTGAAAAATGTGTTGCTGGAAAAGTGCAGCAGATCAGGCAGCATCAAAGGAGCAGGAGAATCGACGTTTCGGGCATAAGCCCTTCTTTAGGAGTGAGGAGGGTGTGCCAAGCAGGCTAAGATAAAAGGTAGGGAGGAGGGACTTGGGGGAGGGCGTTGGAAATGCGATAGGTGGAAGGAGGTTAAGGTGAGGGTGATAGGCCGGAGAGGGGGTGGGGGCGGAGAGGTCAGGAAGAAGATTGCAGGTCAAGAAGGCGGTGCTGAGTCCGAGAGTTGGGACTGAGATAAGGTGGGGGGAGGGGAAATGAGGAAGCTGGAGAAATCCGCATTCATCCCTTGTTTTGTATTGAGTCAGGACTCCTTCCTTGGGACACCTGACAAATTCAGCTTCATCCAGACCATCTGCACTAAGGAGGGTCCAATCAATATTTGGGAAGTTGAAGTCATCCATAACAATAACTGTTACATCTGCATCTTTCCTAGATCTGCCGTCCAATCTCTCTGCCGCTGTTGGGGTGTCTATAGAAAACACCTAATAAAGCAGACATGTAGAGACTATTTAAGGAGCAGTTGTTGCGAGTGATGCACAAATTTGTTCCTCTGAGACATGTAAGAAGGGGTAAGATTAAGGAACCTTGGATAACGAGAACAGAGGAACTTCTCGTCAAAAAGAAGAAGGCAGCTTACGTAAGATGAAGGAAGCAAGGATCTAGCACAGCTTTAGAGGATTACAGGCTTGCTGGAAAGGAGCTCAGAAATGGGCTGAGGAGAGCCAGGAGGGGGCATGAAAAAGGCTTGGCAGGAAGGATTAGGGAGAACCCAAAGGCATTTTACTCACACGTGAGGAATAAGAGAATGATCAGGGTGAAGGTAGGGCCGATCAGGGATAGCGTAGGGAACTTGTGAGTGGAGTCTGAGCAGATGGGGAAGCTCGAAATGAGTTTTTTGCTTTGGTTTTCACCAAGGAAAGGGACTTTGCTGTAAATGAAAACTTAGACGCGCTGGGATACAGTCTTGACCAGATCAAGACTGATGAAGTTGATATGCTGGAAATTTTGGAAAACATTAAGATTGATAAGTCCCCAGGGCCAGACCAGATTTATCCCAGGCTGCTCCAGAAAGTGAGAAAGGAGGTTGCTAAGCCGCTGGTGAAGATCTTTGCTTCCTCACTCTCCACGGGAGTCATTCCGGAGGATTGGAAGGAGGCGAATGTTGTTCCTCTTTTCAAGAAGGGGAATAGGGAAATCCCTGGCAATTACAGACCAGTCAGTCTTACGTCTGTGGTCAGCAAAGTTGTGGAAAGAATTCTGAGGGATAGGATTTACGACTATGTGGCAAAGCATAGTGTGATTAAAGGCAGTCAGCATGGTTTTGTGAGGGCCAGGTCATGCCTCACAAATCTTATTGAGTTCTTTGAGGAGGTGTCAAGACAGATCGATGATGGTTGAGCAGCGGATGTGGTGTCTATGGATTTCAGCAAGGCATTTGATAGGGTTCCCCATGGTAGGCTCATTCATAAAACCAGGCAGTATGGGATACAGAGAGATTTGGCTATCTGGATTCAGAACTGGCTGGCTGACAGAAGGCAGAGAGTGGTTGTAGATGGAAAGTATTCTGTCTGGAGGTCAGTGTTGAGTGGGGTCCCACAGTGCTCTGTTCTTGGGCCTCTGTTCTTTGTAGTTTTTATAAATGACTTGGATGAGGAGGTTGAGCAGTGGGTTAGTAAATTTGCAGATGACACAAAGGTTGGCAGTGTCATCGATAGTATAGAGGGCTACTGCAGGTTGCAGCGTGACAGAGACAAGATGCAGAGCTGGGCTGAGAAATGGCAGATGGAGTTCAACCTGAACAAATGCGAAGTGATGCATTTTGGAAGGTCGAACTCGAATGCTGAATATTGGATTAAAGACAGGATTCTTGGCAGAGTGGAGGAACAGAGGGATCTGGGTGTGCAAGTACATAGATCCCTCAAAGTTGCCACCCAAGTGGATAGAGTTGTTAAGAAAGCATATGGTGTTTTGGCTTTCATTAACAGGGGGATCGAGTTTAAGAGCCGCGAGGTTTTGCTGTAGCTCTACAAGTCCTTGGTGAGACCACACTTGAATATTGTGTCCAATTCTGGTCATCTTACAATAGGAAAGATACAGAGGCGTTGGAGAGGGTGCAAAGAAGGTTTACCAGGATGCTGCCTAGAGTGGAGGGCTTGCCTTATGAAGAAAGGTTGAATAAGCTTGGACTTTTCTCTCTGGAGAGAAGGAGGAATGGAATAGATAGAGTCAATAGCCAGGGACTTTTCCCCAGGGCAGGATTGACTGGTACGAGAAGTCATAGTTTGAAGATATTAGGAGGAAGGTATAAAGGAGACATCAGAGGTAGGTTCTTTGCACAGAGAGTTGTGAGTGCATGGAATGCATTGCCAGAGTTATGAATGAATGGAATGCGTTGCCAGCTACAGTGGTGAAAGCAGAGTCATTCAGGACATTTAAGCAGCTGCTAGACGTGCACAAGGATAGCAGTGAGTTGAGAGGTGCGTAGGTTAAGTTACTATATTTTACATTAGGACTAAACCTCGGCACAACATTGTGGGCCTAAGGGCCTGTTCTGTGCTGTACTTTTCTATGTTCTATCTAAAGGGACTGCTGGATGTTCCAGGGTTAGGATCTTTTAAAAAGATACAGAGGCGTTGGAGAGGGTGCAAAGAAGGTTTACCAGGATGCTGCCTAGAGTGGAGGGCTTGCCTTATGAAGAAAGGTTGAATAAGCTTGGACTTTTCTCTCTGGAGAGAAGGAGGAATGGAATAGATAGAGTCAATAGCCAGGGACTTCCATCCATACTGATTCAGGAGACCAACCCTCCTCAACAACCTGCTTTTCTGCAGCTGCTTTTCTGCAGCTCTTTTACCCCCCCCTTGTTCTTTTTAAAAGATCCTAACCCTGGAACATCCAGCAACCATTCCTCTCCCTGTGAAATCCATGTCTCCATTATGGCCACAACATCGTAGTTCCAAATACTGATCCGTGTTCTAAGTTCATAACTCTTATTCCTGAGGAGAAAGTGAGGACTGCAGATGCTGGAGATCAGAGCTTAAAAATGTGTTGCTGGAAAAGCGCAGCAGGTCAGGCAGCATCATAGGAACAGGAGAATCGACACTTCAGGCATAAGCCCTTCTTCAGGAATCGCTCCCTGTTCCTCATCTCACTAGCACATGGTAATCCTGAGATTACTATTCTGCTTATTCTGCTCTTTAGCTTCCAAGCTAACTCCCTGAAATCACTTTTTAGATCCTCATCCCTTTTCCTGGTTATGTCATTGGTGCCAATGTACACTACGACGTCTGGCTGCTCAACCTCCCCCTTCAGAATCTTGTAGACTCGAGCAGAAACATGCCAGACCCTGGCACATGAGAGGCAACATACCTTCCAGGAGTCTGTGTGCAATCACAGAACCTCCTGTCCATTTCTCCAACTATTGAGTCTCCTTACATGAGCGCTTTCTATTCTTCCCCTTTCCCTTCTGAGCCACAGAGCCAGGCTCAGAGCTGGATACCTGGCCATTACAGCTTTCCCCTGGTAGATCCCTCCACAACAGTATCCAAAACGGTATCCTTATTATTGAGGGGAACGGCCACAGGGGATCCCTGCACTGCCTGCCTGTTCCCTTTCCGTCCCCTGACGGTAACCCATCTACCGTTTTCCTGTACCTGAAGTGAGACCACCTCCCTGTAACTCTTCTCAATTATCCCCTCAGCCTCCCGAATGATCCACAGTTCATCCGGCTCCAGCTCCAGTTGCCTAATCTGGTTTGCGAGGAATTGCAACTGGGTGCACTTCCCATGGATGAAGTCAGCAGGGACACTAGTGGTGACCCTTACCTCCCACATTCTGCAGGAGGAGCGTGCAACTGCCCTAACATCCATTCCCACTGTTCTGAATTCCCAAAGAGACTAATGAGAAAAAACTAGTAATCTAACCAAATCGGCGCACAGAACCTATTTTTTGGTTAGAGGAGGAGGATAGGTAGGAGACACTACCTAAGTAATGTTTCAGGTAAACAACCACTTAAATATATTACCTCACTGACTCAGCAATCCCACGTCCATTCCTGTTCAGCTTGTGCTCCGCCTATTCAAGAGATCAGTTTTTTAAAGGGTTAATTTACCTTCCCAGCAGCCCCCTGGTCCTTGCTCTCCTCGCTCCCACTGCTGCTGCAATAGTGGAGAACCCAGAACAGGGATCACAGTCTCAGAATATTGTACACCATTTAGGACTGAGATAAGAAAACATTTTGTGGAATTATTAACCACAGAAAGCTGTGGATTCTGTGTCACTGAGTAGATTCAAAAAAGGGATTGATAGATTTGTAAGTAATTGTAATTTTAATTATTAAAGGCACCAAGACGCATGGGGAGAAAGTGAAAATATGGTATTGAGGCAGAAGATCAGCTCTGGTACAACTGAATGGCAGAATAGGCTCAAAAAGCCAAATCACTCCTTTCTAACCCCTGCTAAGCAATTCTTTATCCTTGCTAATGTATTACCCCTCACACCATGTGCACTTTCTTGTGTGGTAAACATTGATGTGCCGTTTTATCAAACAGCTTTTGGAAATCCAGTACATCACATCTACCTTTATTACCTTGCATATTACTTCCTCAAAAAAACTCTAATAAATTATCCTTTTGCAAGCCAAATTGGCTCTGCATGACCACATTTGTGATTTCTCAGTATCCTGCTATAATCGCCATAATTTAGTGTACCTACTCCAAATGGACTGCAGCATTTCAAGAATGCACCTCATCATCTTTTCAAGGGTTTCTAGGGATGGGCACAAATGCTGGTCCATAAATGCTTCTTTCAATCATATATAATGATCTCATTGGGACAAATCCTTGCTGAGTGTTCTTAATAATTACTTAAAAGTCTGCCACTGAATCAATATCCTCCTACCTTTTAGAACATAGAACATTACAGCACAGTACAGGCCCTTTGGCCCTCGATGTTGCACTGACCTGTGAAAGCAATCTGAAGCCCATCTAATCTACACTGTTTCATTTTCATCCATATGTTTATCCAATGACCATTTAAATGCCCTTAACATTGGCGAGTCTACTACTCTTGTGGACAGGGTGCTCCACATCCCTATTAACTCTCTGAGTAAAGAAACTATCTCTGACATCTGTCCTATATCTACCACCCCTCAATTTAAAGCTATGTCCCCTCATGCTAACCATCACCATCCAAGGAATAAGGCTCTCACTGTCTACTCTATCTAACCCTCTGATTATCTTATATGTTTCAACTAAGTCACCTCTCAACCTTCTTCTAACAAAAACAGCCTCAAGTTCCTCAGCCTTTCCTCATTACCTTTGAACCTGGTTTCAGCTCACTCTGCATTATTTAGATTTAAAACATTATTTTGAGACATGTACTTCTCCCCTTCAGAAATGAGAGTAAAATTCTGTCATGTTATGATTACTGCTACCTAAAGGCTTCGTTACCATGAGGTTGTTGTTTTATTCCATCTCATTGTCTGTTGCCAGGTCTAGAAGTCAGCTACGTGGTTAGCTCAAGAAACACTGTATGAACATTGCCAATCTGAGTCATGCATAAGGATTGAAGTCATTCATGATTATTGAAGTACCTTTCATTAATGTCCCATTTATCTCTTTGCATATGCTCTATTTTACTACTATTCAAAGGCTTGAATCAAGGGCTGGAGCACTTGGTGCAATTCTGGTCATCACACCATGGGAAGGATATGATGCAGAGGATGGCACAGTGGTTAGCACTGCTGCCTCACAGCACCAGAGACCCGGGTTCCATTCCCACCTCAGGCGACTGACTGTGTGGAGTTTGCACATTCTCCCCGTGTCTGCGTGGGTTTCCTCCGGGTGCTCCGGTTTCCTCCCACAGTCCAAAGATGTGCAGGTTAGGTGAATTGGCCACGCTAAATTGCCCGTAGTGTTAGGTGCAGCGGTAAAAATGTAGGGGAATGGGTCTGGGTGGGTGCGCTTCGGCGGGTCGGTGTGGACTTGTTGGGTTGAAGGGCCTGTTTCCACACTGTAAGTAATCTAATCTAATGTATAGAGGAGATTCATCAGGATGTTGCTTTGGATGGAGCAATTTAGCTATGAAGAGGCTGTAGTAGCTCAGGTTGTGCAATAATGGTTGAGGGGGGAGTTAATAGAGGTGTATTGATAATGAGGAGCACAAACAAGGTGGATGGAAAGTAACTGTTCCTCTTAGTCACAGCAGGGAATCTCACAATCTGGGGAAAGAGTACCTGGATGAGCACCTGAAGTATCATAACATGAAGGCTATGGGCTTACATCTGAACGTAAGAACCAGGAGCAGGAGTAGGCCATTCAGCCCTTCGAGCCTTCTCTGCCATTCAATAAGATCATGGCTGATCTTTTCATGGCCTCAACTCCACTTAACTGCCCTCTCATCATAACCCTTAGTACCTTCATTGTTCAAAAATCGATCTACCTTTTCCTTAAAAACATTGTGAGGTAGCCTCAGCTGCTTCCCTGGGCAGGGAATTCCAAAGATTCACAACCCTTTGGGTGAAGAAATTCCTCCTCAGCTCAGTCCTAAAACAGCTCCCCCTATTTTGGGGCAATACCCCCTCTTCGTTCGAGTTTCACCTTCCAGTGGAAATGACCTCCCTGCTTCTATCTCATCTATTCCCATCATAATTTTATATGTTTCTATAAGATCTCCCCATCATTCTTCTAATTTTTAATGAGTATAGTCCCAGTACACTCAGTCTCTCCTCATAAGCTAGCCCCCTCAACTCCAGAATCAACCTGCACCCCCTCCAGTGCCAGTATATCCTTTCTCTAATAAGGAGACAAAAACTGTACTCCAGCACCCTGTGCAGCTGCAACATAACCTCCCTGTTTTTAATCTCCATGTTCCTTTTGCCTTCTTAATTACCTGCTGCACCTGCAAATCAACCTTCTGTGATTCATTTACAAGGACACCCAGGTCCCTCTGCACTGCAGTATGCTGCAATTTCTCACCATTCAAGTAACAGTCCATTTTGCCGTTATACCTACCGAAATGGATGACCTGACATTTACCAACATTGTACTCCATCTGCCAGACCCTTGCCCACTCACTGAACCCATCTGTGTCCCTCTACAGACTTTCAGTGTGTCCTCTGCACACTGTGCTCTCGCACTCATCTTAGTGTTATCTATGAACTTTGACACACTATCCTTGCTCCGGAAGTAGCTATCCAGCTTATCCAGTTCATGCTGACCCTCCAGAGAGCATCCCACCCAGACCAGCATCCTCCATCTCTCATTGCCTATCTACCTAACCTGCACATCTTTAGACTGTGGATGGAAACTGGAGCATCCAGAGAAACCCACACAGACACAGGAGGACATGCAAGCTCTACACAGTCAGTCACACAAGGCTGGAATTGAACCCAGGTCCCTATCAGTAGGAGGCAGGAGTGCTAACCACTGAGCCACCATGCCACCCTATAATGGCATTCTGTTTGCCAGCACAGTCTCAATGGGCTGAAGGGCCTCTTCTGTATTGTGTGATTCTATGAATGCTATGTGTTCAGGTACAGACCCTACATTAGTTTCTTTTCACCAGTTTTGAAATCTCTGGTTGTTTTTATTCACTTGTGGGATGTGTGTCACTGGCTGGGTCAGCAATTATTACCATCCCAGTTGCCCTCATGAAGCTGCCTTTGCACTCTTAAGTATGTCTATTCTGTCCACTCCTGCAGTGACTGCTATACACCTGTCAAACTATTCCTGTGCTGTACCCTCCGACTGTACTGATCTGTACTTCAGACATTGCCAGTGTCTTTTGTGGAACAATAAAACTACTGAAAACTATCTCAGTTGTTCCTCACCTGAAGCAATTCGTTCTCCAATTGAAGAAGCTCCTTTACCCTTGGTGTACCAGTTAGCTCCTGCTGAATGGACATCAAGTCTGTTTTCGCGAAAAATGAACATCGTCTCATTTCTGAGAGCTATCACGTCGTCAGCTGGAGTCTCTTCATTCTCTGCTGCTGGAAGATTTAAAACCTGGCACCAGATCAGCAATACCAAACACACATTGCAGGCGAACATTATGAATATCTACAGGCCTTCACTCTCCACCTCTATCTTCTCTCCCTCTATTCACATATTCTTTTTCTCCCTTCTCGTCAATCCCTCTCTTCCTCTTGAGTTGTTCTGTCCTTCATGCTCTGTTAATCTCTCTCTGTCTGAGTTGTTTGTTTTAAAAATCTCTGTCATTCTGCTATTCATGTCAGAAATAACTTTGTAACTGCCCATGCCTTTACTAGCAAATAGGAGGTGGTGCTGCAACATGGAAACCTTGAACAGCAGCTAGGTTTGAACAAGTTGGGAGAAGGAACAAGCATTTTGACAATCAAGGCATTCTGCTGCTATAGAGGCTAGTAACAGACCTACAGAATAGACAAACAATATGCCATCTTTTGGAGTGAAGATAGCTATTGAACTGTCCTTTGAGTATACGTGTGGCGGCTCAGTGGTTAGCACTACTGCCTCACGATACCAAGGTTCCAGGTTCAATTCCAGCCTTGGGCAACTGCCTGTGTGGAGTTTGCACATTCTCCACGTGTCTGTGTGCGCTTCCTCCTGCCAGGCCAGATGAATTGGCCATGCTAAATTGCCATCGCGTTAAGTGCATCAGTCAGAGGGGAAATAGAACTGGATGAGTTACTCTTCGGAGGATTGGTGTGGACTTGTTGAGCTGAAGGGCCTTTTTCCACACTGTAGGGAATCGAATCTAATCTAATCACAATGTGCTGAATATTGTGTTATATTAAGCAGAAATGTGAACTCTCCAAATTACCCCTGCCTGTTCCACCATCACTTGGAAAACACCTCACTCCCCCAAGACCTTTAGCCACTCTTCTGTCCACAGCGGCACGGTGGCTCAGTGGTTAGCACTGCTGCCTCATAGCGCCAGAGACCAGGGTTCAATTCCCACCTCAGGCAACTGTCTGTATGGAGTTTGCACATTCCCCCCGTGTCTGCATGGGTTTCCTCCGGGTGCTCTGGTTTCCTCCCACAATTCAAAAAAAAATGTGCAGGTTAGGTGAATTGGCCATGCTAAATTGCCCCCGTAGTGTTAGGTGAAGGGGTAAACGTAGGGGAATGGGTCTGGGTGGGTTGCTCTTTGGAGGGTCAGTGTGGACTTGTTGGGTGAAGGGCCTGTTTCCACACTGTAAGTAGTCTAAAACCCTGCTCTGATCTGCCTTTTCAACAATTCTTTATTCGATTTCTAAGCTTTTTTTCTGTCTGCTGGCTGACCTCTGATACCCCGTGAAATACAGCGGAACGTACTGTTAGATCTGAGAGCACATCAGGTACAGCTTGTCATTTCAGTTGGAGATGTGCTTCATGTTCATATGCAGAAACTGTCACAAAACCTCGGACAGTTAGTCCCTGACGCAGGAGAGGAAACACACAGCCAGTATAAGTCTCATTCCAAAACCAACAGTGAGTCACTCACCACTCTGCCTGAATGGTGCAGCAGATAGATACAATGGGTCGAATGGCTTACTCCTGTCCCAACAACACTTTTCACTGAATTTTGTAATACACATACACATGACAATAAATAAATAAATAAAGTCAAACATCCTTCATTCCTTGATTTTTGATGTTTGACAATTTTCAGCACACACTCTTATTCCTCTGTGATATTCTCTCCTGATTCCCACACCCCTGCCGAGTTTGTTGAATGTTACCCTGTTTAGCACCTGCTCAGCAATAATCTGCTCAGTGACACTCAGTTTGTATTCTGCCAGGGCCACTCAGCTCCTGAACTAAGCATTGGTCAAAACATAGTGCAGGGAAGTTCACATGTTAATTTAGTTATGATCAAGTAACCTAATATTGTGTTATCCTGTTTAATTATAAACAATGTACAATACCAATGTTATATTAGATTAGATTACTTACTGTGTGGAAACAGGCCCTTCGGCCCAACTAGTCCACACCGACCCTCTGAAAAGCAACCCACCCAGACCCATTCCCCTACACCTAACACCACGGGCAATTTAGCATGGCCAATTCACCTAACCTGCACATTTTTGGACTGTGGGAGGAAACCAGAGCACCCGGAGGAAACCCACGCAGACACAGGGAGAATGTGCAAACTCCACACAGACAGTTGCCTGAGGCGGGAACTGAACCCGGGTCTCTGGCGCTGTAAGGCACTGTGCTATTGTGCCACCCATAAACTGACTCTTTGACTGTATTTGCTAAGTAAAGCACAGTGCTTTAATTTAAGGGTTTGATTACAGAGCAAATGTTGTGAACCTGCTAGAGTTTAATAATCAGTAGCATCATACTCCCTTAAATCATGAAAAACATAGCAAAATGCAAAGTGGAAAATCTATCTTGGCCTCCTGTGGAGGTCACTAGTGTCACAGATGCCAATCTTCAGCCAATTTGATTCTCCACATGTAGTATCAGGCTGGAGGCATCGCATACTGCAAAGAAGAGTGCTAAAGGAACGAGCAATGCATGTGCAATATTGAATGAATTAATTTTGAACTTTGCTTTGGAATTATTTCACAGCTTTACTTTTCACTTTGTGGTTAAGTAGATATAGCAATGATTAGAAACAGAGATGAGGTAAGGTACGGAATTGTTGGCTGGTAGTGGCTGAGCGGTCTAAGGCGCTGGATCCAGGTTCCAGCCTTGAAAGAGGCGTGGGTTTGAATCCCCCCTGCGGCCAAGTGTGGCCAACCGGCCCTAATGCTGCAGCATGTTAAAATGGTGTGTTAAGCACCGTTGTATTTATGTTCAGAACAAAAAATTGGGTTTGCTCCCTGGAGAATTAACTGTGGCGTGAGACAGTGCAGAATTTCTCAAAGGGATCAGTATGGCGGCTTGGTGGCACAGTGGTTAGCAGTGCTGCCTCACAGCGCCAGAGACCTGGGTTCATTTCCTGCCTCAGGCAACTGTCTGTGTGGAGTTTGCACATTCTCTCTGTGTCTGCGTGGGTTTCCTCCCACAGTCCAAAAATGTGCAGATTAGGTCAATTGGCCATACTAAATTGTCCGTAGTGTTACATGTAGGGGAATGGATCTGGGTGGGTTGCTCTTCAGAGGGTTGGTGTGGACTTGTTGGGCTGAAGGGCCTGTTTCCACACTGTAAGTAATTAATCAAATTGTATCTACTGTCACATTCAGAGGAACTCTTCATAGATAGATTGACCAGAAAGTGCCTGTCTGGATTGTCTCTTCCTCTTTGTGTTATCCATACAGCTGAAGTGATAGCTATATTCAAATGGGTCATAGAGAGATCATTAAGCCCGTTGAGTGTATGCCACGTGTCTGCAGAGCAACTGAGTCAATCTCATTCCCTCGCTTTATCCCCTAAGTACTCTACATCAATTCTTCCAAGTGCCCATCCAATTTGAAACCTTTATCATTTTTCTTTCCACGAGCCTAGGAGGCAGTGGGTTCCATATTGGTCCCAATTGTTGTATTTATTTTAAACAAGCAGACTGCTTAACACCACCCGCTAACTCAGTAGAATACTGTGCATAACATAACCTTCCACTGACCAATCAGGATACCATTCATCTTTACAATCCCGCTACATTGCTTTACAATTTTCAATTTGTGCACAATAAACTAGTGGGAGCAGTTTTGCTGTCCTCTACCCAATTTCTAAACTTTTCAATCATTTATTTTAATCAACGTGGGCCCTCTTGAAGCCTCCACTGTTAACTTGCTGAATGAAGAACTCATTCACACCAGTTATTCTACCCATTTCACATACCCATCTATTAATGTTCACTCAGAGAAACCATCTGATCATAAATCAACAAACTGAATGAACTGGCCCAGATGTCAGGAGCTCCATGCCCCTCACTGTGATTTCAGGATCTGTGAAAATTATTCTTTAACTTCTGCAAAGTTTGTGCAAAGATTTGTAGCTCGGGTGCATGTTGTTGTGGTTGTGTTCGCCGAGCTGGGAATTTGTGTTGCAGACGTTTCGTCCCCTGTCTAGGTGACATCCTCAGTGCTCAGGAGCCTCCTGTGAAGCGCTTCTGTGATCTTTCCTCCGGCATTTGTAGTGGTTTGAATCTGCCGCTTCTGGTTGTCAGTTCCAGCTGTCCACTGCAGTGGTCGGTATATTGGGTCCAGGTCGATGTGCTTATTGATTGAATCTGTGGATGAGTGCCATGTCTCTAGGAATTCCCTGGCTGTTCTCTGTTTGGCTTGTCCTATAATAGTAGTGTTGTCCCAGTCGAATTCATGTTGTTTGTCATCTGCGTGGATAGCTGGTCATGTCGTTTCGTGGCTAGTTGGTGTTCATGGATGCGGATCGTTAGCTGTCTTCCTGTTTGTCCTATGTAGTGTTTTTTGCTTGGGATTTTATACACTACATTGGTTTTGCTCATGCTGGGTATCGGGTCCTTCGTTCTGGTGAGTTGTTGTCTGAGAGTGGCTGTTGGTTTGTGTACTGTTATGAGTCCTAGTGGTCGTAGTAGTCTGGCTGTCAGTTCGGAAATGCTCTTGATGTATGGTAGTGTGGCTAGTCCTTTGGGTTGTGGCATGTCCTCGTTCCGTTGTCTTTCCCTTAGGCATCTGTTGATGAAATTGCGCAGGTATCCATTTTTGGCGAATACATTGTATAGGTGTTCTTCTTCCTCTTTTTGCAGTTCTGGTGTGCTGCAGTGTGTTGTGGCCCTTTTGAATAGTGTCTTGATGCAACTTCTTTTGTGTGTGTTGGGGTGGTTGCTTTCGTAGTTCTGCAGGTCTGTGGGCCCCTGTTTGAATACATGTACCAACAGATTCAAAAACAGCTTCTTCCCTGCTGAATGGACCTCTCTAATATCAAACCTAATGGTAACCTTACTTTTGTGCACCTCCTGTGCAGTGTAGCCTTTATACCTCGCTCTGAATAAGCACCCTATGATCTCTATGTCCTTGTCCGCTATGATCTGCCTGTACTGCTCACAAAACGTATGTATATGTGACAACAATAAAACAAATCAAATCAAAGTCAGCAAAGGTGACTTTATTGTTCATTCAACAACCTGCTATCCCTGAGATTGTTCATAAAAATAACACCTTGTTATGGTGGAACTGCTCTTTATTTGTATGATATGGGAGCACATTGTCCTAATTATGGATAGCAGTCTCCGGGTTCTTTAATGTGTCCTGCTGGCAACCAGCATAAGGAGAAACAATTTATCCTACTGTTACAAAAAGGTCTGTGAGCCACACCTGATAGTGCAAAAACTTGATTTTATTTGTTGAGAGTGTTTTCAGCTCTGTAACTCTGTGTGAAGCACTGGTGCTGGCAGGTCTGTTACTGGAATAGGATATAATTGAAGTAATGAAGGAAAGTCACATAACAAGGTTCTGAATTCAGGTTGAATACAATGCTGACGGTGTGTTATGCCACTCTATTGTGTGCAGTTTTGGTCGCCATACTATAGGAAGGATGTGGAGGCACTGGAACGGGTGCAGAGGAGGTTTACCAGGATGTTGCCTGGTATGGAAGGAAGATCGTATGAGGAAAGACTGAGACACTTGGGGCTGTTTTCATTAGAGAAAAGAAGGTTTAGGGGTGACTTGATTGAGGTGTACAAGATGATTAGGGGGTTAGATAGGGTTGACAGTGTGAACCTTTTCCCGCGTATGGAGTCGGGTATTACAAGGGGGCATAGCTTTAAATTAAGGGGGGGTAGATATAGGACTGAAGTTAGGGGTAGGTTCTTCACTCAGCGAGTCGTAAGTTCATGGAATGCCCTGCCAGTAGCAGTGGTGGACTCTCCCTCTTTATGGGCATTTAAGCGGGCATTGGATAGGTATATGGAGGATAGTGGGTTAGTATAGGTTAGGTGGGCTTGGATCGGCGCAACATCGAGGGCCAAAGGGCCTGTACTGCGCTGTATTCTTCTATGTTCTATGTTCTAGTGAGAAGGTAAACCAAGATTTCCATTCACTTGCAGATGCTAAAGATAAAAGTAAATTGGTTGGGTACTTGAGTGAAAGAGCACAGCAGGTCAGGCAGCAACCAGCTTTTGCCCGAAATGTCGATTCTCCTGCTCCTCGGATGCTGCCTGACCTGCTGTGCTTATCCAGCACCGCTCTACTCTTGACTCTGATCTCCAGCATCTGCAGTACCCACTTTGGCCTACTTGAGTGAAAGGAACTTACAAGCCTACAATGATACAACGAGGGAACAGGTCTGACTGGATAGCTCAACAAAGAGTTAGTAGAGACTCAATGAACTGAACAGCCTCCTTATGAGCTGCAATGAATCTAACATTTCTTATCTGCATCAAATGTCCTCTCAATTTCCTTTGGTCCAAACAGAACAATAGCTTCTCTAACATAACCTGTACCTTTTTGATGTTCATTTCTGGGGCATAGGCATTACTGGCTGGCCAGCATTTATTGCCTATGCTTAGTTGTCCTTGAGAATGTAGTGGTGAGCAGCCTTCTTGAATGGCTGCAGTCCCACGTGCAATTGACAAACAATGCTGCAAGAAAGGGCATTGCAGAATTTTGACCCAGCAACACTGAAGGAACGGTAATGTATTTCCAAGTCAGGATGGTGAGTGGCTTGGAAGGGAACTTGCAGGTAGTGGTATTCCCTTGTATCTGCTGCCTTTGTCCTTCAAGAAGAAAGTGGTTGTGGGTTTGAAAGTTGCTATTTCAGGAGCTTGGTGAATTTCTGCAGTGCATCTTGTAGATAGAACAAACCGCTGCTATTGAGCATCAGTGGTGGAGAGAGTGGCCGTTTGTGGATATTTTTAGATTAGATTACTTACAGTGTGGAAACAGGCCCTTCGGCCCAACAAGTCCACACCGCCCCGCCGAAGCGCAACCCACCCATACCCCTACATTTACCCCTTACCTAACACTACGGGCAATTTAGCATGGCCAATTCACCTGACCTGCAAATCTTTGGACTGTAGGAGGAAACCAGAGCACCCGGAGGAAATCCACGCAGACACGGGGAGAACGTGCAAACTCCACACAGTCAGTCGCCTGAGGCGGGAATTGAACCCGGGTCTCTGGCGCTGTGAGGCAGCAGTGCTAACCACTGTGCCACCGTGCCACCCACAGTGATGTCAATCAAGCAGGCTTTGTCCTGGAATAGCATCAAGCTTCTTGAGTGTTGTCGGAGCTCCACTCCAAGGCAAATGGGGAGTATTCCATCACATTCCTGACTTGTGCCTTGTAGATGGTGAATAAGGTTTTGAGAGAGAGGAGGTTAGTTATTTGTTAGAAAAATCCATACACAGGATGTTGCCATTGAGCCACAAAGATGTTTTGCCTATCACACAAATCTGTTAGTTATTGTGTATGGTTAGAAACAATTGAGAAACTTTAAGATTCATTGAATGTTTTAATTTCACTGTGTTGAAAATACAGTGATAATGATGCTGATTTGGTTTGGCTTGCTATCCTTGTGCCATAACAAGCTTTTTTGTCATTTATGCAGAAGGACCCCCAAACCCTTCAGTTCTGCAGCTTTCTGCAGCTTTCTTATTCCATTTAAATGATATTCAACTTCCTGCCAAACTGCATAACCTCGTACAATCCTTTATCCGAATCCCTTGGGACCAGCTAGTTTTCAGAAGTTGGAATTTTTTGGATTTTGGAATAAGTGACCATTTAACAGTGAAATTAATAAAATCTTACCGAACAGCAGACAAACCCTGAGGTACTACAAGCCCTGAGACAGAATTGACGCCTGCCAGTGCTGGGTCATGCACCCACATCACATCTGAGTGATGTGGGTCGCATGGGTGTGGAGTTGGGTTGACTGTTTGCATGATAAACAACTTCATTAAGGAGAAAAATACTCCACGAGGAAACTTCAGATTTCAGAGCTTTTCGGATTTCGGATAAAGGATTGTGTACTTGCATTTTCCCATATTATATTCTATCTGCCAAGTCTTTTGCCTACCCACTTAACCTTCTCTATATCTCTCTGTAGACTCTTTATGTCATCCTCACCACTTACCTTCCCACACAGGACAGGTACAGAGAGCACATGGAAAGGCAATACTGAGCAAGTACTGCAGTGTCATTGATGCACCTTATTCTTGGCAAAGAAACCAAAACACACAGGTAATGGAACAAACTGAACAGCTTTCCCAAAAGCTGAAACAGCCAGAACAGATTGAACAGCTGGCTCCTAGACAGCAAATAGGTAAAACCAATGACTGCAGATGCTGGAAACCAGATTCTGGATTAGAGTGGTACTGGAAAAGCACAGCAGTTCAGGCAGCATCTGAGGAGCAGGAAAATCGACGTTTCGGGCAAAAGCCCTTCATCAGGAAAGCCTTCATCAGAAAACTGCTGTGCTTTTCCAGCACCACTCTAATCCAGATCCTAGATAGCAAATGCCTACGATTATAAGCAAAGTAAGTAATCAGGCTATTTTAAAGAGAGGGGAGTCTCCAATTCTGGCAGTCATCTCATCCTGGTCAAAATTGTCATACTCCTTACTCTGAAACATTCTCCCATACCCATGCCTGGCTTCTCCTCTGCCACTTCTCACAATCTCTCTTTTTGAAGTTTTGTCTTCACTTGCCATGCTTTTTCTCCCACTTTCTGCTGATGGCCTCTGAAACACTGGAACATACCAACGTTTCAACATTTTGTTTGGAATCACTTTCAAACACGGAATGTGGGAAAAAAAACACAAACCATTTACCATCAGTTGCTTATGCCTCAACCTCCGGAATTCTTTCCACTGTAGCTCACCACTTCAAATTCCGGATTTAACTCCTTAAACTCCTTAAAACCCACTGCTTTGGTCATGTTTTGACCATCTGCCCTAATATAATCTCATGTGGTTTAGTGCCATAATTGAATCAGTTAGTGCAATAGTGAATATGGTAATAGTGAATTAACCAATGGTAAGTGAATTCATGGTTATTGAGTTAGTTGGCGGTTAGTAGGTGTGGAAGAATTGACCAAAATTGATGCAAAACTGTGTAGAAGCCATGTTTGTCATAAAGCAATGTTTGCAGTCGGATTTCTAGCCTGTTAGTGCAGTCTGAGGCCTAACTGAGGAATTCTATTTTGATAAGCCTAACCTTGTAGCTGCAAGATGTCTCAGCTCCTCAGAGCCATTAGTTCTGTCCCAGAGAATGATGAATGGTTTCTCTCTGTCCCCTATCGGTCATTCTAGCCCAGCTGAACCAGCAGTATAAGGTAACATTCAGTTTTGTAGACATTAAGAAGTGTAGGTCTAGACAATGTATGGGAACCTTAACAACCCCTAGATTGCATAATTAATGGGCAGTGGGCTTGTATTTTACTATATAACTTGGAACATTCTATATTTCATTGGAATTGCATCGGGCTTTGTTCTGAATGAAGATGTAATTCCCCATGACCAAGGAATAAAGCTAGTTGATTGTTCAAGGTCTCCTCTCCTGACTATTTTGTTTTAAAAGATTTGTCATACGATTTATTTCCCCAAAAGTAGGTATTTCATGACTACCTGAATGCTACTTTAATTTCTCTGCCCAACATCCCCGCCCATTTGAACCTATCTCTGTCTGAATTTGACTGCACTCTGTGCTTTCAAAGCCAACTTTGACTTTGTAATAAAGCCTGCAGAGACGGGTGGTGATGTTGGTGACTGGCCTCTTCATTGCAGAGGTCATTCTCAGACCTCTCCTCGTATCTTTCCCAGAGCATTATGCCGCCATGGAAGATCAGGCTGTTGTGTCCACAACAGTCACTATACTCATTTCATCAGGTGATCTTCAGCCGACAGCCGCAAGCCGACAGCCTCCCACATCATAGCCCACCAATCGCACAAGGCCAACTTCTACCTCCTTCCCAAAATCCACAAACAGGACTGCCCATTGTTTCTGCCTGCTCCTGTCCCACAGAACTCTTCTCTTCCTACCATGACTAGGTTTTTGTCTCCTCTTGTCGAGTTCTTTCCCACTTACATTCAATATTCCTCTGAATATTCCTTTATGTCAGTTTCAGAATGGCTAGTCCACAGGCTCCAGCTCCTCCTCTTCACCATGGATATGCAATCCTTTTAGACATCCATCTCCCATCAGGATATTCTCTGCTTCTTCCTGAAAAAAGGCCTGAACTGTCCCCATTCACCACCATCCTCCTCTGGCTGACCGAGCTCTTCCTCACTCTGAATAACTTCTCCTTTAACTCCTCTCACTTTCTTCAGATCAAAGGCCATGGTACCTTCGTGAGACCCATTTATGCCTGTCACTTTGGTAAAAACAAGGACTGCAGATGCTGGAAACCAGAGTCTAGATTAGAGTGGTGCTGGAAAAGCACAGCAGTTCAGGCAGCATCCGAGGAGCAGGACAATCTACGTTTCGGGCAAAAGCTCTTCATCAGGAATAGAGGCAGAGTACATGAAGGGTGGAGAGATAAATGAGAGGAGGGTGGGGATGGAGAGAAAGTAGCATAGAGTACAATAGGTGAGTGGGGGTGGGGATGAAGGTGATAGGTCAGAAAGGAGAGTGGAGTGGATAGGTGGAAAGGAAGATAGGCAGGTAGGACAAGTCATGGGGACAGTGCTGTCCTGGAAGTTTGGAACTGGGGTGAGATGGGGGAAGGGGAAATGAGGAAACTGGCGGAGTCCACATTGATGACCTGGGGTTGAAGTGTTCCGAGGTGGAAGATGAGGTGTTCTTTGTCCAGGCGTCGGGTGGTGAGGGAACGGCGGTGAAGGAGACCCAGGACCTCCATGTCATTGGACGCTGCCTGAACTGCTGTGCTTTTCCAGCACCACTCTAATCTAGAATCATGCCTGTCACTTTGTTGGGTACGTGGAACATGCCTTACTCCAGTCCTACTCCAGCCCCGACCCACAACTTTTTCTCCAGTACATTGATGACATCAGTGCTGCTTCCCTCTATCATCCGGAACTGGAAAAATTTATTGATTTTGCTTCCAATTTCCACCCAGCTCTCACCTTCACCTGGTCCATCTCTAACTCCTCCCTCTTTTTTCTTGATATCTCTGATTCCATTTCTGGGGATCAGCTGGCCACCTTTACATATCCTTTACAAACCTATCAATGCCCACAGGTAACCAGACTTTAAATCGTATTGCCCCAGTTTCACAATCTCCATTGCATCCATTCAAATTACCACTTTCTACAATGGGACCTCGGAAATGTCCACCCTGGACAGGGAGAGCCTTTTTCCAAGTACAGGGATGGCCAACATGAGGGGACACAACTTTAAAGTGAGGGGAGATAGGTATAAGACAGATGTCAGAGGTAGTTTCTTTACTCAGAGAGTAGTAAGGGTATGGAATGCTTTGCCTGCAACGGTAGTAGATTCGCCAAGTTTAAGTGCATTTAAGTTGTCATTGGACAGGCATATGGACGTACATGGAATAGTGTAGGAGGGATGGGTTTCAGATTAGTATGACAGGGCGGCGCAACATCGAGGGCTGAAAGGCCTGTATTGCGCTGTAATGTTCTATGTTCCTCAACTGAGGATTCCCTGTGCAACTGACTGGGCCTCAGCTGTGTCTGACCCATGTTTCACACTTCTGCCCTCACCTTTTCTCTTCCCTCCCACAATGCCGTTTCTGCCACCTCCAGCGGATGCCATCTCCAGACACATATTCTCCTCCCCTCCCTTGTCAACATTCCACGGAGACATTCCCTCTGAGACACAATGGTCCACTCCTCCTCCACTCCTCACACTTCCCCAAACACCCACTGCTCCTTCTCCTGCAGTCGCAGAAGGTGCAACAGCTGCCCATTTACTACCCCCCTTCTCACTATTCAAGGCCAGAGACGCACCTTCCGGTTGAAGCAGCGATTTATGTAGACTTCATTCAATCTAGTATACTGTGTTCGCTGCTCACAATGTGATCTCCTTTACACTAGGGAGAAGTAACACGAACTGGGTGACCACGTCATGAATCACCTATGTTCTGTCTGCAAAGATGATCTTGACCTTTTGATTGCCTTCCACTTCAATAGATCAGTGTTCCATTGCTAATGTTTGTCTCGGGCCTGCTGCAGCTTCCCTGCGAATCTCAGTAGAAGCAAAAGAACAGCATCTCATTATCCTCTTAGAGACTCTGCTGCCTGCAGGATTCAATATTGAGCTCAATAGTTTCAGCACCTGAGCACCTTCTCCTATATCATTCCCCTACCTTTACACAGCCAATTCTGGGCGACACAGTGGTTAGTGCAGCCTTGCAATGCTAGGGACCTGGGTTTGATTCCACTCTTGAGTGGCTGTATGTACCTAGAGTTTGCACATTAGAACATAGAACATTACAGCGCAGTACAGGCCCTTCAGCCCTCAATGTTGCGTCAACCTGTGGAACCAATCTGAAGCCCATCTAACCTACACTACTCCATTTTCATCCATATACCTATCCAATGACCATTTAAATGCCCTTAAAGTTGGTGGGTCTACTACTGTTGCAGGTAGAGCATTCCACACCCTTATTACTCTCTGAGTAAAGGAACTATCTCTGACATCTGTCCTATATCTATCACCCCTCAATTTAAAGCTATGTCCCCTCATGCTAGCCATCACCATCCGAGGAAAAAGGCTCTCACTGTCCACCTTTTCTAACACTCTGATTATCTTGTATGTCTCAATTAAGTCACCTCTCAACCTTCTTCTCTCTAATGAAAACAACCTCAAGTCCCTCAGCCTTTCCTCATAAAGACCTTCCCTCCACACCAGGCAACATCCTAGTAAATCTCCTCTGAACCCTTTCCAAAGCTTCCAGATTCTTCCTATAATATGGTGGCCAGAACTGTATACAATACTTCAAATACGGCTGCACCAGAGTTTTGTACAGCTGCAGCATGACCTCGAGGTGCTGAGACTCAATCTCTCTACCAATAAAAGCTAATACATCATATGCCTTTATAACAACCCTATTAGGAGAAAGTGAGGTCTGCAGATGCTGGAGATCAGAGATGGAAATGTGTTGCTGGAAAAGCGCAGCAGGTCAGGCAGCATCTAGGGAACAGGAGAATCGACGTTTCGGGCATTAACCCTTCTTCGGGCATTAGCCATTCCTGAAGAAGGGCTAATGCCCGAAACGTCGATTCTCCTGTTCCCTAGATGCTGCCTGACCTGCTGCGCTTTTCCAGCAACACATTTCCATAACAACCCTATTAACCTGGGTAGCAACTTTCAGGCAACTATGTACATGGACACTGAGATCTCTCTGCTCATCTACACTACCAAGTTTCTTATCATTAGCTTTACTCTTTATTCCTGTTGCTCCTTCCGAATTGAATCATGTCACATTTTTCCACATTAAACTCCATTTGCCATATCTCAGCCCAGCTCTGTAGCTTATCTCTGTCCCTCTGTAACCTACAACATCCTTCAGCACTATCCACAACTCCACCGAGCTTACTGTCAGCCACAAATTTACTAACCCATCCTTCTATGCCCTCATCCAGGTCATTTATAAAAATGACAAACAGCAGTGGCCCCAAAACAGATCCTTGCAGTATACCACTAGTAACTGAGCTCCAGGATGAACATTTCCCATCAACCACCACCCTCTGTCTTCTTTCAGCTAGCTAATTTCTGATCTAAACCACTAAATCACCCTCAATCCCATGCATCTGTATTTTCTGCAATAGCCTACCATGGGAAACCTTATCAAATGCCTTACTGAAATCCATATACACCACAGCGACTGCTTTACCCTCATCCACCTGTTTGGTCACCTTCTCAAAGACCTACCCTTCACAAAACCATGTTGATTATCCCCAATCAATTTATTCCTTTCTAGATGATTATAAATCCTATCCCTTATACCCTTTTCTAACACTTTATCCACAACTGAAGTAAAGCTCACTGGTCTATAATTACCAGGGTTGTTTCTATTCCCCTTCTTGAACAAGGCGACATTTGCTATCCTCCAGTCTTCTGAGGAAATTGATGCTCTCCACGCTAAGTTCTGTTGATGTAGATGCATGAGTGTACTCCTCCTTTCTTTCTGAAGTCAACGATCAGCTCTTTAGTTTTGTGGATTAGCCATGGCAAATGCAGGGATAGGGTCTGGGTCAGATGTGCTTCAGAGAGTTAGTATGGATTCAATGGGCTGAATGACCTTCTTTCACATTGTAGGGATTCAAATAACCCATTTTCACCCACTAGTGGGCCCCATTAGCAGCTTTTTTTCTATCGCACAGACTCATTGTTGTGCATTGCTTTATCTGTCCCACACTGCTTTCTCTCTCTCTCTCTGGGCTTTAACTCTACCTATCGTCAAATACTTTCTATCCAGAATAGATGTGGGCATGCCAGTGCTAGACTAGAGCGACAAAGTTAAAAATCACACAACACCAGGTTATAGCCCAAAAGGTATATTTGGAACCACTAGCTTTCAGGGTGCTGCTCCCTAATCATGTGGCTGTAGGACAGGATCATAAGACACAAATTTATAGCAAAAGATTACAGTGTCATGCAACTGAAATTATATATTGAACAAACCTAGATTGCTATTAAGTCTTTCATCTTTTAGAATGGGTTGCAGCTTTCGGTTATTAATATGTAAATCTCAGAACTTCTTTTAAGTCACCTTCTTGAAATAACTTATGGTTTTATTTTACAAAGGCGACATCTCAGCTCAGACAATATATTAAAGATGTGATGGTAGAGTCTGTCTGTATCCTAATCTTGAGTCAGACTGGAATTTATAGAATATTATATGTATTGACTGCCTGCAGATTGTGTGCTTTTTGAGCAAAATAAAATGTATCTGCTAATATCATTCTGCAAATGGAAATTCACCCCGTGTGTGTGCATGCATGAGAGTGTGTGTGTGAGAGAGCACATGAGTGTGTGTTTTTGCGAGTGCGTGCTTAGTAAAGTGTGTGTGTGTGTGTGTGTGATGGGGCACACATCTGTTAGAGGGTGTGAGTGTATGAGAGAGAGCATGTGCATAAGAGAGGGTGTGTGTGTGTGTGAAAGAGAGAGTGTACAGTGTAATGGAGTCACCCGTAGTGTGACATGAACCCAAGGTCCCGGTTGAGGCCATCCTCATGGGTTCCAAACTTGGATAAGTTAGCCACGTTTGGAACCCATGATAACCTCAGCCGGGACTTTCACTCTCACACATACACATACACCCATTCTTACAAACTCACACACTCACGCAGACCCTCTCTCATACACACACTTTCTTGTACATACACATATAAACCCCCCCACACTCACACCCATGCACACACCCTCTCACAGGCTTATACTCCATCACAGTCTCACACACAGATTTAACCAAGCATGCACACGCAAACACATACTTTCTTATGGGCACTCACAGTCATGCACTCGCACTCACTCACATGCACACACACACACACCTTCTCTCTCTCTCTCTCTCATGGACATGCACACATATAATTCTATGGAGTGAATTTGCTTTTGCAGAATTATATTTGCAGATACATTCTACTTTGCTCAAAGGATGTGGTGCTGGAAAAGCACAGTCGGTCAGACAGCATCCGAGGAGCAGGAGAGTCAACGTTTCGCGCTTAAGTTCTTCATCAGGAATGAGGGCAGTCAATCCATGTAATATTTTATAAAATTCCTACTTTGGAAATAGAACCAGTCTAACTCAAGATTGGGATACAGAGAGACTCTAACCTCACACCTTTAATGCATTATCTGAGCTGAGACGTCATCGTTTTTTAATAAAACCTTAAGTTATCTCAAGAATGTCACTTGAAAGAAGTTCTGGGGTTTACATATTAATGAATCAAAAACCTGCAACCCATTCTGAAAGAAGAAGCACTTAACAGCAATCTAGGTTTGTTCAATATATTTCAGTTGCATGACACTTTTCATCCTTTGCTATAAACCCTGTGTCTTATGATCCTGCTGTACAGCTACATGATGAAGGAGCAGTGCTCCGAAAGCTGGTGTTCCCAAATAAACCTGTTGGACTATAACCTGGTGTTGTGTGATTTTTTTTAACTTTGTCCACAATAAATAGCAGCCTTTTCCTGGATACAATTTGTTTTGAAGGAGAGTCATATTGAACCTCAAACATTAACTCTGTTATCTCTCTCTCTACACATGCTGCCTGACCTGCTGAACTTCTGCACACTTGTTTTAATTCATAGACACCTATTGGTAAATAGTTAGTGTTTATCCATTGGTCAGTCAGTTGGTTTATGTTAGTTAGTGACTGAACAATAATTAGTCACTCAGATGCTACAACCGTTTACCTTTAAACAATTTTGGCGGGATCATGAGCAGAGACACCACGCAGTTATCCCTGAGCTAATTGGCTGCTCGGCAACGAATGGGGCCTGCGGAGTGGCTGGTAGACGGCCAATGGGGGCCCGAGCTGTCTGCGCAGTGACCAATGGGAGCCCGGGGTGACTGCGCCGCGGCCACTGGATTGGATGCGCGACAACCGGCGACACCGGATTGGCTGCAAGACAACCTATGGGAGCCCGGGTGGGGCTGCGCGGTGGCCAACTGGATTCGAGATCGGATGCGCAATGGCCAATGAGTGCGCGGGTCTACTGCGCCCTCGCTGATATAAGAGGCGGCGTCACGTGGCTGAGGGCCTCAGTCGGCGGCAGGACGGAGAGATGGTAAGGTGCGGGCGAGAGTGGCGCTTGAGGCGGCGGCGGCGGTGTGGGGGGGGGGAGAGAGCCGCGTGAGAGCCACTGGCCCCGGCCCCCCGGCCCCCCGGCCCCCCGGCCCCCGAATCCCAGCCCCGGAGCTGGATTCCCAGCCTCCTCCTCCTGGGTCCCCCCGGGGTCCTGGCCACATGGCGGGTAGGCCGCGGGTCCCCCTGAGGCTGAGCTGTGTGGAGGGAGTTTGCCCTCCCCCGGTTAAGAACAGATATAATGACACTGGAGACCGTCCAGGGAAGGTTCCAGCCGCCTAGCACCAGGTTTGCAGAGACGCCTGTTTGCAGGTTGGGCCTGTACTCACTGGAGTTTAAAAGAATGGGGGGTTCTTGGGGGAATTATACCAAGGGCTGCAGGTGCTGGAAATCTTAAATAAAAACAGATTTCTGGAGAGATTCACCAGGCCTGGTAACATCTGTGGAAGCAAGTGGCAGAGGGGACCTGAGGCAACACTTCAAATCCAATGGCTCTCCTTCAGATTAAATAACTTGATTGGGTCAATTCCCTTGTAGGGGAATCTGGGACCAAAGCTTATAATCCTATGAATAATTTAAGACTGAAGTGTGCACTTTCCTTTGTTAATCTTAAAATTCCTTGCTGTAGAATCTGAGTTATAAGAATAGAGTTGAGATATGAAATGAATTGGGGGGGGGGGATGTTATGGGGAAAATGAAGTTCCTGATTATCAGGAGCAAATTACTGCAGATGCTGGGATTGTACTCATTTCATTTTAAAAGAATGAGAAGTACAGTATTCTTAAGGGAGTTAAGCAGGACTCTGGATGCTGGCAATCTAGAAGGAAAAGATTGCTGGAGAAACCCAGCAGGCCTAGTAGCATCTGTGGAGCAAGTGAGACGGAAGTGCGGATGCTAGAAATCAAACAGCAGATTCAGAGGTCAGTGGGTCAGGAATCATCTAATGAGTCATTGATTTGCATCATTAGCTTGCTGAGAAAGTGAGGGCTGCAGATGCTGGAGATCAGAGCTAAAAATGTGTTGCTGGAAAGCGCAGCAGGTCAGGCAGCATCCAAGGAACAGGAGAATCGACATTTCGGGCATAAGGCGGAACACGCACACTGGGTGAATTTCCATTTGCAGAATGATTCGATGACGTAATTCTGCTTCTGTCTTAGTCTAAACCATGTTGTATATGTCTAAGTGTTGAATGGGGATAATGAAAAGTCAGTTTTACTCTATCTAGCCAGCATTTTTTTTCATTTGTCAAGGCATGAATGCAATAGCAAGCAGGTTATGATATAGCTATATACGTTGGGTCACAGCTAGAGTACTCTGTGATTCTAGTCGCTACATTACAGGAAGGATGTCATTGACTAGAGAAGCCACAAAAAGGATTCACTAGATTGTTGCTTGGGCTGGAGTGCTTCCGCCTGGTTTGTTTTTGCTTAAAGCTGAGAAGATTGAGGTGCTTCTGATTCAGATGTAGAAAGCCAGGAGGTCAGAGAGAGAAATTTTCCTCCTTAACGGGGTCAGTAATCAGGGGCTGGAGATATTGAGGGAATTTCTTGAATAACAATTTGACAAGCGTTGTTTCTGGCACTGCGTGGAAGGGTGTTGAAGATGGGAATGCTCAAGTGTTTTCAGTTAGATCAGTATAGTGTACAAGACTATGGGGCTGGTGCTGGAGGGTGGGATAAGTATGTGTTGGAAGGGTTCCGTTGGACGTTGGCAGCTTATTTGTAGATTTTGTTGAGGTGGGGAGAGGCAGTCATTTGCAAAAAATGGTCAAGGGAGATGATGCAAGAAGACGGGACGAATTGAAGAAACGTCAATGTAATGTGTCAATGGAAGTATGACTGAGATGGAATTATCCCCAAACTGCATTTAAAAATATGTAGGAACAAATGGATGGACTTGCATTGTTGAAGTCTTGAATTCAGAAGAATGTGAAGTATCTAATGGGGAAAGGAGAGATTGCCCGTTGAGATTATGTAGAGCTGTTTCTTGGAGGGATATGGGGACAGAATGGGTAGTGTGTTGAGGTGGGTAGAAAATTGGTTAGCAGACAGGAAACTAAGTGGGTCTTTTTCTGAATAGCAGGCAGTGATTATTGGGGTAATGTGCTATGAAATTGCCACACTCAACCTTACCTGTATAAAACTCACCTGGTAACTTAAAAAAACCTTAGTTAAAGCCATTGATTTGACAGTACCTCGGGGTTGCACCATCAATGCTTTGAGGCATTACAAAGAATTTGCTGTGGGTATTCTATGAACTGTCACATGTTCTCTTGTCAGGTTCTGTTACACATGTTGTTCGAGCATGCCGCTGGCTATGCATTGCTGGCGATTAAAGAAGTGGAGGAGGTCGGCTTGCTCCTTCCTCAGGTGAGCATGTGGGGACAGGTGCAATTTCCCTGTTTTGTGTGGTTATTTTTTTCAATTTGGTTAGTCGTAGTCATAGTAGATGGAAACAGACCCTTTAGTCCAGCCAATCCATGCTGACAGTAATTCCAAACCAAAGTAGTTCCACTTGCATGCACTTGGCCTATATCCCTCCGAATATTTGTTGTTCATGTACTTATCCAAATGTCTCTTAAACTTCCTCTGGAAGTCCATACTGCACGCAAAACAGTTAAAAAAAAAAAATTTAAAGTTGCGGCTTTTTCCTCTCACCTTAAAAATATGCCCCCCCCCCCCCCAACACCTGGACTCCAGAAGAATTATAACCTCAACATAACATTCCAACTTCTATCCTCAATGGTCTGAGCAATAAAGGCAAGTGTGCTACATGCTTGCTTAACTGCCCTGTCTATGTGATGCAAACTTACAAGAACTATGTACTTATCCCATAGGTCTCTGTTCTACAACTCTCCCCAAGGCCCAGCTTCTAATTGTATGAGTCATGGAGATGTACAGCATGGAAGCACCCTTCGGTCCAACCTGTCCATGCCGACCAGATATCCCAACCCAATCTTGTCCCACCTGCCAGCACCCAGCCCATATCCCTCCAAACCCTTCCTATTCATCTACCCATCCAAATGCCTCTTAAATGTTGCAATTGTACCAGCCTCCACCACATCCTCTGGTAGCTCATTCCATACACGTACCACCCTCTGCGTGAAAACGTTGCCCCATAGGTGTGTCTCATATCTTTCCTCTCTCACCCTAAACCTAGGCCCTCTAGTTCTGGACTCCCTGACCTGCCCTTGTTTATTTTTACCATAAAGCAATCCCTCATTTATCCAAATTAAAATCTTGTCAATCGGTCCATTGAGCCAATTGATCAAGTCCTCTTTGTAATCTTCGATGACCTCCTTTACTGTCCACTATACCACCAACATTAGTCTCATCGATAAACTAAATATCGATGAGACCAATGTCTTAATGTTGCTAAAGTCCAAACAGACAATGTCAGCTGCTTTGCCCTTAATCATTTTGATCGCTTGCTCAGAAAACTCAATCACTTTTGAGACACAATTCCCTTCGCACAAAATCTTGCTGACTATCCCCAGTCATTCTTTAAGTTCTTGCCAAATAGCCAGGTATGGTACCTGTGCAGCACTTGTTAATACAAGATTGTCAGTCCAGATTGTACCTGCTAGAGTCTGGGCCCTCAAATTTTCTCTCTTGCTACTGGAACTTCATGGCACCTTGCTTTTGAACAAAAATACTGGCAGTTTTGTACTGATCAAGTTTGAAGGAAACCATGTTTTTGGCTAATAGATGCTGGTTGGATGTTTAGTCTAGTAATACCTTGGCTCAGCAGGCCAAAACAATACAATTGCTGCCCACTGATCATCCGATAAATCTATCTGCTGTCTGTATTGATGGATGATTGAGAGCTGGTTAGTGTTTGGCGATCAGGTTGGCTGTGTGGGAGGGAGAGCAGCATTGTTCTCTGCTGTCGGCTTTCTTGATTGCATTCAGTAATGTTTGAGACAGCTCCCAGGCCAGGTTTGTAGCTGTCATGAGCTAATTGCTGAGCAACTGTCCCTTCCTATTTCAGGTGGTGGAGAGTATGCTGACCATCGGCAAATTCAACAGTATTGTTAAACTAGTGGCATTTTCACCATTTAAATCTGCCCAGAGTGCCCTTGAAAACATGAATGCTGTTTCTGAAGGTGAGTCTGGGAATTTCTGGTTTGGGTGGGATTCTAATGATGGCCATGTGATAACTTACCTAATTGAGTTGCTGTCTCTTCTATGGTCCATGTAGTGGCATTATATGTAAGTCAGTCCTGTGATGTACTGAGGGGGGAATCATCTCAATCCCTATTTCTTCATGGGAAGTGGGCATTGCTGATAAGGCCAGCATTTATAGCCTGCCCCTAGCTGCCCTTTAAGTTTCTACTCCTAACAAAAATGAGTATAACTAAGGCAACTAGTCTGGACAGTGCACTTGACTGTACCTGAGAATTGGGAGTTGGAGAGTAATGTTACAGGACTGTTGTGTAAAGTAGGAATGAGGGTAGTGTTGAGGTGGGTAGAAAATTGGTTAGCACACAGGAAACAAAGAATGAGTGGGTCATTTTCTGAATAGCAGGCAGTGGTTCTTGGGGTACTGCAAACATTGGTATTAGGACCTTAGCTGTTCACAACATCTGTGTGGAAGAGTGAGCTGTGAGTAGTGTGCAGAGATAGAGTGATTTCTCACAGGCTGAATGAGTGGTTGAGTGAAAATGAAAAAAAAAATTGTCCAATGTCTTGTATTGACCACATCTTGGTTAACTTTTTCTGTACCCTGTCCGCAGAATTCCAAATGTGCCCTAACTAACTGTGTGCTATTTTGAAGGTTTACCAAGTTGATTCCTGATCTTAGGAGAGATTGACTCAGGATTGCATATTAGATTAGATTCCCTACAGTGTGGAAGCAGGCCCTTTGGCCCAACAAGTCCACACCGACCCTCCGAAGAGAAACCCACCCAGACCAATTCCCCTACATTCACCCCTGACTAACGGACCTAACACTATGGGCAATTTAGCATGGCCAATTCACCTGACCTGCGCATCTTTGGAACCCACGCAGACAGGGGGAGAATGTGTAAACTCCACACAGTTACCCAAGGCTGCAATCGAACCTTAGTCCCTGGCACTCTGAGGCAGCAGTGCTAACCACTGAGCCACCGTGCCACCCTTGCTAGAGTTTAGAAGAATGCTGGAGTGATCTCAGCCTACAAGATTCTGACAGGGCAAGACATTCAATGCAGGGAGGATGTTCCTGATGCTGGGGGTGACCAGAACCAGGGGTAAACCTTTTAGAATTAGGCTATCCTTTATTGTCACATGTACTCAGGTGTGGGAGTATGGCAATACAGTGCAAAGTTTAAAATGTCACTACACATGGTGCCATCTGTACTTGGGTACAGGCCTTGAATTCCAAACGCAAAATCAAGGGGAAAAGTTACATTACTTGGTGATACTGTAAGTTAGAAAAATAAGAATAAAGTTAAAAAGAGAAACATCAGTCTCTCAGATCAGTGCTGGGGGCTTCCACACATGGTCTGTCCTGGCTTGCAAGCCCTGACTGTCTGCACTGTTCTGGAAACTGTCCCTGCATTGCTTGGGCCTTCAGTCCATTCTACCTGAGGAGAGAACATCAAAGAGGGGAAAAATAAGAAGGAGACAGGAAATAAGTAAAAGGAGCAGAGTAGGTCTGGTTGGAGCGACTTCCTCCACTGCCATCTTGCCTGGAAATTTAGGGCTGAGGTGAGAAATTTAGAGTCAGATGTACAACACAAACAGACCCTTTGGTCCAATCAAGTCCCAGTTGCCAGCATTTAGCCCATATCCCTCTAAACCCTTCCTATTCATACCAATCCAATTGTCTTTTAATTGTTGCAGTTGTACTGGCCTCTATCACTTCCACTGGCAGCTCATTCCATACACATCCCACCCTCTGCATTTCTCTTTTCCATGCCCCTCAGGATTTTATAAACCCCAATAAAGTCACCCCTCAGCCTCTGCTGTTCCAGGGAAAACAGCCCTTGCCTTCTATGTCGGAGCCACCTCGTGCTCCCACGAGGAAGTTGAGCAGTTCATCAGCTTCACCAACACATTCCACCCCGACTTTAAAATTCACCTGGGCCCTCTCTGACACCTACCTCCTGGACCTCTCCTCCAATGGTGACTGACTTGACAATGACTTTTTTTTTAAAAAAACCACCGACTCTCACAGCTACCTGGATTACACCTCTCCCACCCTACCTCCTGCAAAAATGCTGTCTCATATTCCCAATTCCTCCGCTGTATCTGCTCCCAGGAGGACCAGTTCCACCACAACACACCAGATGGCTTCCTTCTTTAAAGACTGTAATTTCCCTTCCCACGTGGTTGAAGATGCCCTCCAACGCATCTCGTCCACATCCCGCACCTCCGCCCTCAAACTCCACCCCTCCAACCGTAACAAGGACAGAACACTCCAGTCCTCACCTTCCACCCTACCAACCTCCGCATCATCCACCAACATTTCTGTCACCTTTAAACGGATCCCACCACCAGGGATATATTTCCCTCCTCACTCCTTTCCGCAAAGAGCGTTCCCTCCGTGACTACCTGGTTAGGTCCACCCTCTCCTGGCACCTTCCCCTACCACTGCAGGAATTGCAAAACCTGCGTCCACACCAGCTCCCTCACTCCATCCAATGCCCCAAAGGTATCTGCCACATCCATCAAAGTTTTACCTGAACATCCACCAATATCATTTATTGTATCCGTTGCTCCCGATGCGGTCTCCTCTACATTGGGGAGACTGGACACCCCCGAGCAGAGTGCTTTAAGGAATATTTCCGGGACACCCGCACCAATCAACCACACCGACCTGTGGCCCAACATTTCAACTCTCCCTCCTCCTCCACCGCCGCTCCCTCACCACCCAACGCCTGGAGGAAGAACGCCTCATCTTCTGCCTCGGAACACTTCAACCCCAGGGCATCAATGTGAACTTCAGTTTCCTCATTTCCCCTCCCCCCCACCTTTCCCCACTTCCAGCTCAGTACCATCCTCATGACCTGTCCCATCTGTCCATCTTCCTTCCCATCTATCCACTCCACCCTCCTCTCCGACCTATCACCTTCATTCACATGTTGTATTTGCTGCCTCTCACCCCCACCCTTCTCCCATTTATCTCTCCATCCTGGAGGATCCCTGCCTCCATTCCTGATGCAGGGCTTTTGCCCAAAATGTCAATTTTCCTGCTTCTTGGATGCTGCCTGACCAGCTGTGCTTTTCCAGCACCACTCTAATCTAGACTCCAGTGCTCCTATACTCCAATTCTCCACTGCAGTATGTGGTTAAATCTGAAACATTGGTAGGTGTAGCGTTTGTGGCTAAAGGGATATGGAGGGTGAGAACGGACAGGAGTAGGATGTTTGAGTTCAATCAACCATGGTCCTATTTAATGGTGAAACAGGCTCCAGGGATTGAATGGCCTACTCTCTGCTTTATGTCCTCTGACAGTTTAAGGGACTTGGAGAATTCTGTTGTGCAAGGTTGGTGTATCTGTCAACTGAGCCTGTTATGAAGTGAGTTAACTGAGCTGACTGGCTGTTTCCTAGGTATTGTACACGAGGATCTGAGGCTCCTGCTGGAGACAAACATGCCTGATTCCAGCAAGAAGAGGAAGGTGATCCTGGGGGTGGCAGATCCAAAACTCGCAGCAGCCATTCAGGAGGAGATGGGCATCCACTGTCAAACTGGAGAAGTGGTAGCAGAAATTCTCCGAGGTAAGGATGGGATTGGTGAAGGGACTGAGTCAGTGTTGAGCTAAAAGTAGGATTCTCACGGTGATTGGGTGTGGGTTACAGAGGATTCTGCTTGGAGTGTGGTCTGCCTACGCTGCTATTTGAGATTTCAGTATAACATCTCTCACATGTTCTTGCACCATATCCTTTCTTTCTAGAGTTCTGTTGTAAATGTCTATTTTTTTTTTGCTTCCTCCTGAAGGGGTGTTTTATTTTCTGTTTTAGGGGTGCGGCTTCACTTCCACTCCCTGGTGCAGGGTCTGTCTGCACCGTCTGCTGCGAAAGCCCAGCTGGGACTGGGCCACAGCTACTCTCGGGCCAAGGTGAAGTTTAATGTGAACCGTGTAGACAATATGATCATTCAGTCTATCAGCCTGTTGGACCAGCTGGACAAAGACATTAACACGTTCTCCATGAGAGTCAGGTAAGTGGACACCTGGATGGCTTGACCTTTTAACTAAAGGCATCAGTGTCCCCAAAGTTTGGTGCTGGCACTGTTGCTTTTTAGATACAAGATTGATCAGCACATTGGTATTATCAAAATGCCAAGAAATTATAGCTAATGTGGCGTAACATTGGTGTGCGGCTGGAGAAATTAAACATTATATGACAAATATTTTAAACTCTTCAGCGGCTCTTGGATTGGGCCATGTCTGTATCCTGCTAGCCTCCTTTGTCTTACCGCAGACAGTACTCTCTCTCTCTGTGCTGACTGTATAGAAACAGGAGGAAAAGTATAATTCCCTGCTACACCACAGCCATGCTTCTTCTGTGGCTCACGTTGTATTGTTGACAGGGAGACACCACCGAACCTGTTAACCAAGTCATTTAGAGAGGTTGTGAATTGATGACGAGGGCTTGACTTATTTGACCACCAGGTGACCTGTTAACTTTCCTGGGTTAAGAGCTGTATCTCAGTAGCACCTGTGACCTGTGTTCCTTTCTCTCCACAGAGAGTGGTATGGATACCACTTCCCAGAGCTCATCAAGATAGTTACAGACAATTATACTTACTGTCGACTGACCAAGTTAATTGGGAATCGTAAGGAGCTCTCTCAGGAGAGCCTGGAGGCCCTGGAGGAGATTGTAATGGACAGTGCCAAAGCCCAGGCCATCCTCGATGCAGCACGCAGCTCTATGGGTCAGTTATGCATTGTTGTGTTGAATGTCTGTTGCTTCCAGTACCGTCTACCTTTAGCGGTTGCTGGAGTCTTTCTTCAGTCTAATCCTGTGTGCATCCAAGGCAGTTCAGGCATCACCTTGCAGCTGTGTCACTATTAAGAGTTCAAATTGTGTCAGAATTGTGTAACATGCTGTGATGATCTCTCAAATCTGTCAATCCTCTGATTAAACTGTGAGGATGCTCCATGTTCTGAGCATGTTCACTCTGGCCTTGGACAGAATTGTGCTGGTGATATTCTGTGATGCGATTACACCCTAGTGCACTCTCCCACCTGCCCGGGGCTGTAAGTATAGGGCTGTAAACAAGAGCAAGTGTAAAACCCTTCTCCCTCAACTGTTCAGAAAAATGTGGTCATTGTCAGAGCTGTGAATGTATTTATTGAGAGTATAAATCATGGGTTAGGCTGCAACTTGCAGTTTGGGTCAGCTCATTGCCGAAAGGTGTAATTGTGCTGAAGAGGGTTACTGGGAGGTTAATCAACATGTTGCCAGAACTGGGCAGAGTACAGCTGAAAAATTATTACGCAGGCTGGGCTTGTGCTCCTTGGAACAAGGTCAGGGCAGGTGTGCATTTAAGGGCAATGTTCCTGGGTAGGGTGGTTGGCAGTTTTCCCACCCAGAATATAGAAAGGCTAATGGAGGCAGAAAGGTGTCCCTGATCTGTACCTCATGCCATCACCTGCAGGAATGTGGAAGGTGAGCTTAGGCTGGGTGGCCTGTTTCTTAGCTAGAACATACCGGATGGGCAGAGTGATCTCTGATCCTGTGAACTGTATGTTCCCACACTATTCCCATATTTCTTTGTGTTCATAGATACAAGAGTATAATCATGTCGTGACTTTTAACTCCACAAACTTGGCATGCACAACTATCAGAGCTGGCGAATTCTAATCCTCGTCTCAGTCCTGAATAGCTGGAATTGTATTCCCAGTCCGTCTTCTGGATTACTCTGCTCAGAAATCTGCTCTCAGAATTTACACTGAATCCTCTTGAGCATGTTATATTTTTACTCCTGATTCTTCAAGGCTCTTTTTTAAAAAAAGACACCTGCTCCATCCCTCCTTATAGGATGGTCCCTTCATCTAAGGAATGATGTTTAGTGAATCTTTTTGCACTCTGTCAAACAATGCTTCCCTAAGGAATATAAAGCAGTGCAGTTCTGTGGTGACCTCAGGAATGTTTATTACGTTATTTAATCTTCACTGTGAAGGGATTTTGGTTAACATGATTTACCTTCCTAATTGTATGTTTTACCTGCATGTTAACAACCTGTGATTTTGTGCAATGTTTTCATAGTGAGTACCCTGCCAGACTTGCTCAAATTTCCTATTGCCATCTAATTCTGCATCTCTCGCGGTGACAGGTATGGATATCTCCCCAATCGACCTCATTAACATTGAGAGCTTCTCTAACAGAGTGGTCTCTCTGGCTGAATACAGGATGACTCTACAGGAATACCTGCGCTGCAAGATGAGCCAGGTGGCACCCAATCTGGCGGTCCTCATTGGGGACGTGGTAAGTGGTCTCATGTTTTGCCCTATTCTGAAGATCTTGACAGCGGGTAACCACCCATCCTCATCCAGGTGCTATCTTTTCATCTTGCACCGTTTCTGTGCAAGGGCTTGCAGTGAAAGTTACAGTAGTGGGATTTGCACTTACTTTTGTTAATGTCTTCTATCCTTTGGAAAGTGTCTCGGTGTACCGCGTGCCTGCAGTATTAAATCTTGTCAATCATCTGATGAAACATTGAGGATGATCCATGTTCTGAGTGTGTTCACTCTGACCCTGGTCATGAGCCTGTTTGGATGGGATCAGTGAAGTCCATTGTCCCAGTTCTCCCTAGAGTTGGTATCAATGTGACCGCAGCTAATTCCTTAACCATTCGACTAGCTCCTGCATCACAGCACAATGCACTGCCCCCTCTAACCGGAATCCCTATTTTTCCTGTTTAGGTTAGCTTCTCTGACTATATGAAAGTATTTGTAGTCCTGGCATGGTTCTGTGATTGGGCTGATGGTGTTAGGCTCCAGGGGACTATTGTCGACATGTGGTAAATGTTAAGTTTGTTCTTGTTCCCTCTTTAGGTGGGTGCCCGTCTCATCTCCCGTGCAGGCAGTCTGACAAATCTGGCTAAGTACCCAGCCTCAACGGTGCAGATCTTGGGTGCAGAGAAAGCTTTGTTCAGGTATATCTGCTGGGTGGCTGTGGTGATGGCAGGTTACTGGATGGCTGTGTTTGATGTGCTGCCAACATGTTTTCAGGCAGTGTGAGATAACCAGCCCCAGCTCTGAGCAGCCCCCACTTTACTTCATGATGCTGCTACTAATGTCTAACCTTTTAAGGGGTGCAGTTTGGATTTGGATCCTTTGCATTAGGTATTTACTTGGTCTTTTATTGCCATCACTTTCATTTTAGTTTGTAACTGATTAACATGGCCAATGTTGCACCTGAACACTGGCACGTGCACTGTTAACCTCTTGTACATTTCAGGATGTGGAGGAGTTAGTGTTGGGCTGGGGTGGACAAAGTTAAAAATCTCTCCCCACCAGGTTATAGTCCAACAGGTTTTTTGGAACAATTAGCTTTTGGAGTACTGTTCCTTACCTGATGAAGGAGCATGAATAAGAACCTGGTGTTGTACGGTTTTTAACCGTGTCGCTGAGGCCAGCTTTTGTGGCCCACCTGAATTTGCCCTTGAGAAATTTGGGTGAGCCACCTCTGGAACTGCTGCAAGGATAATGTATGTTTCCAAGTTGAGTTTGTGAATGACTTGCAGGACGTGCTGCTGTTGGAGGAGGCTTGAATAATTACTGCAATGTTCCATGTTGTGCCTCTGGAGAGAGTGAATGTTAATGAAGCCTTTCCAGTCAGCCACTCAGCCCCTCTGGTCTGCTGCATAAGAACATATGGGTTAGGAGGTACAAGAAGCCCTTTGAGTATTCACTGTCTCCATTATAAAGATCACAGCTGATTGGAATTCCACATTCTTTCCTTGCCTCAACAAGAACTTGCCCCATTCCTATTCCTTAGGATTCAAAGCATAGGTTTCCATCGCTTTCAGGAAGAGTTCCACTGTTGGCGATCCTCTCCATTTGTCTGTCTGAAATGGCCTGCTTTTATTGATAAATGGTGCCTGACCTCGAGGCTCTCCCACAAGAAGAAACCCCCAGCCTGTCCACAGGCAAACTGTTGGGGCCAGTCAGGATCCTGTATGTTCAAACCAGCCAATAGTTCCTTTTTTATAAACTCCCAAAAGAAAGCCCAAGCCTGTCCAACTTTTATGTCAGTCCATCCACTCTGGGTGTTTTTTTTCAAAATAAGGTATTCAGTACTGTACAATATTCCTGGTTTGGTCTCATCAATGTCCCCTACAGGTGAAGCATAACTTCAACTTCCACATCCATTTTCCCATATTCTCCATTCACTTTTGAAGGATTAGCTCCTTTTCTGTCTATAGACAATCAAGTTTTCATTCCCTTCTGTTTTCTTGTTAATTTTAGCCATATGTTTTGGTGTTTATCAGTTTCAGTCCATGGTCTCCTGATTTGTGATTATATATTTTTCTTTAAAGCTCGATGACATGATACATACATAGTGTATCCACCCCTTGGATTTTTTTCTTACTGTCGTGTTTCTATTGTGTATTCCGCATGCTATTTCCTATATACCTTCCTCTTGTACTACATTTTCCTGAGTTATGAGCACTGGACCTCACAAACCAGTGGCCCATGAACCCACTTGAACAGCACCATGTGGGCCATGTTTGTTGATGGATAGGGTGAGCTGACCTAACTACCCTCTTGTCTGGTTCTGTGCAAATTGGGAGGGAATTATGTCCATCTAACTGCTGTTTCCTTCCCTGTCTGACTGCAGAGCTCTAAAAACCAGAGGAAACACTCCCAAGTACGGCCTCATCTTCCACTCGACATTCATCGGCCGAGCGGCTGCAAAAAACAAGGGCAGGATATCCCGTTACCTGGCCAACAAGTGTACAATAGCTTCAAGGATTGACTGCTTCTCAGGTGAGGTCTGCTCTGGGTTCACTGCGGTGTTGCTTCAGCCTTCAAGGTGACTGCAGTGATGTTTGAGAATTTTTCGTCAACCGCATTTCACTGCTGTGAATGTTGACAACGTTTCTCTGAGCAGAGCTAGCTAGATGGAGCCCTGTCTGCTGTTCCAGCTGTAAGGGTGTAAGGTACTGCTTCCTACTTGCATTGTTTGACAGCCCAGCAAAACTGCCAGCTTTTGTTGGTGTCGATATGTTTGGCAGGATAGGCTTGATGGGCTGCAGAACTGTGGTATGATTTTGTAAGTGATGTAGGTAAACCTGGTAATGATCCATCACATTGAGGTGGAGCTGAAGTTAGTAAACCCATTGGGAATCTTTGGGTGAGGGCATGTACTCCTGTCCAAGGCTGTTTGTGAGGCCTTGGTGTCTGCTCCCTGAGACTAGCTGGAGGTGAGCTAATGTATGAATAAAGCTGACTGTTCTCCTGTGGTACAATACATTGACTCTAAATTATTCTATTTCAGAAGTACCCACCAGTGTTTATGGGGGCAAGCTTAGAGACCAGGTTGAAGAGAGGTTGGCGTTCTACGAGACTGGTGAAGCTCCTCGCAAAAACTGTGACGTTATGAGGGAGGCTGTTACTGAGGTGGGTGTGAGGCATGAGATGGGGAGGGAGGGAATGAGGAGTAACAGCAAAACCTGACGGTGACATGGGATTTTCTTCCTTAACAGATGCTGTTGTCTCAGTTGAGGACAGCTCACAATTCCCTGGTTCCTTCTAATGATGCCAGTTTTTTTTTATTGATGTTCTGTGTATTAATGTGGTATCTTGGTTATGCATTCAGAATAGCATCACTGTGCTCCTTACTGAGTTCTGATGCAGTTGTCAGCTGGATGGGGCCTGTTGGAGATGATGCAAATTGTAATAAACTGACAGGTACTGTGGAGGGGAAAAAAAACTGATTTAATGAGGCTGATCCATGGGAATCCATCCAGTAAATGACAAAGAACAAAGAAAATTTATAGCCCAGGAACAAGCCCTTCAGCCCGCCAAGCCTGAGCCAATCCAAATCTACAGTCTAAACCTGTCAGTCAATTCCTCTGCTCCCCACCTACTCATGCATCTGTCCAGACACATCTACCGTGCCTGCCTCTACTAGCAACGCGTTCCAAACGCCCACCACATCTGTGTGAAGTACTTGCCGCGTGCATCCCCTTAAACTTTCCACCTCACCTTGAAAGCATGACCTCTCGTTATTGGAATCCTTCACCCTGGGAAAAAACCTGTCTCTATCTGTCTTGTCTATACCCTTCATGATCTTGTGAACCTCAATCCGGTCCCCCCTCCATCTCCTTTTTTCTATTGAAAATAAACCTAACCTACTCAACCTCTCTTCATAGCTAGCACCTTCCGCACCAGGCAACCTCCTCGTAAACCTTCTCTGCACCCTCTCCAAAGCGTCCACATCCTTTTGGTAATGTGGCACCCAGAACTGTACACAGTATTCTAAATGTTGCCGAACCAATGTCTTGTACAATTTTAACATGACTTGCCAGCTCTTCTCCTCTATACCCCGTCCAATGAAGGCAAGCCTACTATATGCCTTCTTAGAGAAAAGTGAGGACTGCAGGTGCTGGAGACCCGAGTTGAAAAATGTGGTGCTGGAAAAACACAGCAGGCCAAGCAGCATCTGAGGAGCAGGAGAATCGACGTTTCGGGCACAAGCTCTTCTTCAGGAAAAGGGCTTATGCCCGAAACGTCGATTTACCTGCTCCAAATGCCGCCTTGACCACTCTATCCATCTGTGCAAGAACCTTCAGGGTACAATGGACCTGCACTCCCAGATCTCTCAGACCATCAACTTTTCCCAAGGCACTTCCATTCATTGTATAATTCGCCCTAAAATTAGTCTTGCCTAAATGCATCACCTCACATTTGTCTGGATTGAAAGCCATCTGCCACTTTTCTTCCCAACTCTCCAGTCTATCTGTATCCTCCTGTATTCTCTGGCAGTCCCTTATGCTTTCTGCTACTCCACCAATCTTTGTGTCATCTGCAAACTTACTGATCATACTAACAGTGCCCTCTTCCAGATCATTTATGTATATCACAAACAACAGTGGCCCCAGCACTGATCTCTGTGGAACACCACTGGTCACCTTCCTCCATTTCAAGAAACTCCCTTCGATTACTACTCTCTCCTGTTGCTCAACTTGTTCTTGATTCACCGAGCTAGAACACCCTGCACACCATGTGACTTCACTTTCTCCATTAGTCTATAATGGGGAACCTTATCAAACGCCTTACTAAAGTCCATGTCTATGACATCAACAGCCCTTCCTTCATCTAACAACTTGGTCACTTCCTCGAAGATCTCCCCTGCACAAAGCCATGTTGCCTATCACTGATAACCTCATTCCTTTCCAAATATAAATAGATCCTATCTCTCCCGCAACTTCCCCACCACTGACGTCAGGCTCACTGGTATGTAGTTGCCTGGAATATCCCTACTGCCCTTGTACAGGGGGACAACATGAGCAACCCTCCAGTCCTCCGGCACCTCACCTGTATTTAAGGATGCCATAAAGATAACTGTCAGGGCCCCAGCTATTTCCTCTCTCGCCTCCCTCAGCAACCTGGGATATATCCCATCCGGTCCTGGGGATTTGTCCACCTTAATAACCTACTTGTGTCAATGTGGTCCAGACTAATCAAACTTCTATCTCTAATCTCAATATTCATCATGTTCCTCTCCTCAGTGAACACTGCACAGTAATCATTCAGAATCTCACCCATTCTCAGGTTCGGCACACAGCCTTCCTTCATTATCTTTTAGTGGACCAATCCTTTCTTTAGTTACCCGCTTGCTTCTTATATAAGAATAAAATGTTGTGGTTCTGTTCACCGAGCTGGGAATTTGTGTTGCAGACATTTCGTCCCCTGTCTAGGTGACATCCTCAGTGCTTGGGAGCCTCCTGTGAAGCACTTCTGTGATCTTTCCTCTGGCATTTATAGTGGTTTGACTCTGCCGCTTCCGGTTGTCAGTTCCAGCTGTCCGCTGTAGTGGTCGGTATATTGGGTCCAGGTCGATGTGCTTATTGATTGAATCTGTGGATGAGTGCCATGCCTCTAGGAATTCCCTGGCTGTTTTGTTTGGCTTGTCTTATAATATAGTAATGTTGTCCCAGTCGAACTCATGTTCCTTGTCATCTGAGTGTGTGGCTACTAAGGATAGCTGGTCGTGTCGTTTCGTGGCTAGTTGGTGTTCATGGATGCACATCATTAAAAGAAAAATCCCATGCAAAAAAAAATCCTATGCAAGGACTGCACAAAACACTACATAGGACAAACAGGAGGACAGCTAATGATGTGCATCCATGAACACCAACTAGCCACAAAACAACACGACCAGCTATCCTTAGCCACACACTCAGATGACAAGCAACATGAGTTCGACTGGGACAACATTACTATTATAAGACAAGCCAAACAAAACAGCCAGGGAATTCCTAGAGGCATGGCACTCATCCACAGATTCAATCAATAAGCACATCGACCTGGACCCAATATACCGACCACTGCAGTGGACAGCTGGAACTGACAACCAGAAGCGGCAGATTCAAACCACTACAAATGCCGGAGGAAAGATCACAGAAACGCTTCACAGGAGGCTCCCAAGCACTCAGGATGTCACCTAGACAGGGGACGAAACATCTGCAACACAAATTCCCAGCTCGGCGAACAGAACCACAACAACGAGCACCCGAGCTACAAATCTTCTCCCAAACTTTGAATAAGAATAAAATGCTTTGGGATTTTTCCTTAATTCTGCTTGCTAAAGCTATTTCATGACCCTTTTTAGCCCGCTTTGATTCCTTGTTTAATACTTGTCCTGCTCTTCCGATATTCCTCCAGGGCCCGTTCTGTTCTTATCTGCCTAGACCTTATGTATGCTTCCCTTTTCCTCTTGGCTAGTTGTACAATTTCTCCTGTCATCCACGGTTCACAAATCTTGCCCTTCCTATCCTTTGCCTTCAACGGGACATGCCTATCCTGCACTACCGTTAACCTATCTTTGAAAGCCTCCCACATCTCAAATGTGGACTTTCCTTCAAATAGCTGTGTTCAATCCACATTTCCCAGCACTTGCCTAATTTTGATATAATTGGCCACTCTCTTTATCTACCAATATTCTAAAACTTGTCACTGTTCCCAAAGCAATCCCCCACCTGTCCTGGCTTGTTCCCCAGTACCAAGTCCAATATGGTCCCTTCCCTCGTCGGGGGTGGCTGGCTCCAATCTCAACAGTGCAGGTAGAATGACTGGTATATGTTTGTAGCAGTTTCCCTTCACATATGAGGTAGCTCTTAATTTAAGCAACTTCTGATTCTAGGCCACTGAAGTGGCAGCAAAATTGAAGAGAAAGATGGAAAAGAAAGAGAAGAGGCGAAAGAAGAGGGAGAAGAGAAAGCTGGAGGCCTTGGCTGCTGCAGAAGAAGAGGAGGAGCAGGAGCAGGATGTGGAGCCGGCTGCCAAGAGAGCTAAAGCTGAGAATGAGGTGAGGGAAAATTATCTCTTCAGACTGAATGTCTCTGGGTAACTTTCCCACTCGCTAACACTCCTCTTTGTGCAGGAGAATGCAGACGTCGAGGTGGAGGTGAAGAAAAAGAAGAAGAAGAAGAAAACAGTCAATGAGGAGCTGACGCTTGACAATATGTCGAATGGTGTCCAGGAAACAGTCGTCCCGAAGAAGAGGAAGCAGCTGATGGCTGAGGAGGTAGAGGAGCCGGTGACCCCTGTGTCAGACAAGAAGAAGAAAAAGAAGAAAAACAAACCTGAGTAAGGCAGGGGGGTGCAAAACTATCTGAACCCGTCTGGCAACTAGTTAACATTGACTTATTTTTATATAAATATTTTATTTTGCTTGTTGAAGTTGTGTTCTGCCTGTTGTGCGTGAAGTGAGACCTGCCATACCAGGGTCTTGATGAGCTTGGATACTCCCTGTTCAATCCAAGATTCCTCCTGTTTGAGGCAGTGCCTTCAATTCAGTGGCTGTGTGCAGGTATTGCTACTTCATACAGCACAGCTTTACCAGGGACTGTGGTATCCATCATAAATGTCCTGATGGGATGGATTCAGTCCTGGCGTTGTGCTGGTCAGCACCAATAGAAAAGCCTCCCCTGTCGGCTGCAGTCAAACTGCCCTTGCTGGCCTCAGATTAAACATCCTCTAGCTGATCTGGTGGAGCAAGGAGTTGGTGAAACAGATTAAAGTTGGAAATTGTATGTGTATATGTATATATGTACAGTTATTAAATTTCAGTACTGCACACTGGATTTGTCATTATGATTTGTCGGCAAGTTACACCAGTCAGCATCTCATACTGAAGGAGAGGCTGTGGGCTTTGAAATTGCTTTTGCTTCAATGTGATGGGGGGTAATGGCCTTCTGCTCCATGAAATAAGATAAACAGGACATTCTGCCCATTTTCTCTACCTGCCTTTCATGTCACTGTCTGCTCACTGCATATTGAAAGGACTAGCAATCTTCACAATCATTCCTCCTGTCTTAAGTAGGAGACCCTATTGTTATAATTCTAGATGGTAAAAGAGCAAGTTGTTTCCCAAATGAAACTTACTTTATTTAGCTTGAAGTTGATTAAGGTAGTTACCTTAACATTTACACACAGTTGCAGATATTCTTTAACAACACAAATTTGCTACAGGAAAGGCTATACAAGACAGTTTAATGCATGCTACTATAGCAAAACAAAGTTTCACCCTCTGGTCTGTTCTTTTACTTTACACTCGATAATTTAACAAAACCTTTTGAGCTCTGATATGGATTTTTCACAATTCTAATGGCCTAAACATTTTCAGTTCTGGAAAACTTTCAATCTCAAGCTTGGAAGCTCCAAAGCTACACCTGCTTCCACTGGGGTGACTGGTTACCCTGAAGCCACATTGAGGTCTCTGCACATTAAACAGTCCAATCTTCCATCCATTCACCCTCCATCATTATCCTGTAGACACTTGATTGACGTCACAAGCTGCATCACAAATTTAGATCACTTCCAAATGCCCTTTACCCTCAGAGGTAACTACAATATATTTATCAATTTGGATTTTTAAATAGTTATGTACATGCCTTTCAATATACCTTGTTTTATAAACACTGCTTCTCTAGTTTGAGATTTCCCTGTAAGCTTAAGATTCCTCACTAGTTTAGAAGGTTATACATTGCTATCCTGTTGCCTTGTATTTTCTCAATGACTTCAAATTCCCTCTCCTGAATCTTAGTCCTTTTTTCAGTTTCAGTTGTGTGATTGAGGAAGTCAACAGACTGTCCATGTGAGTCTTTCTGTTCTGTACATTAAATAGTTTCCTTCCCCAGTAACAGATTTTTTTTTTGATACAGGGTGAATCTGAAAATGTTTCAGGCTTAGAAATTTGAAAGAATTGTGAAATAATTCATCCAGGTCCAGTTAAGGTGGAGGGATTTCAACTGCATTTCCAACTAAGGTGGTTTTTTTCCTTGTAGTTATCCTTTATCACTTGACAATTGTTTTCAATATCTGAACCCAACAGTGACAGAATTCCTAGAAGCATGGCATTCCAACAGGAACTATTATCAACAGAGTTAGACCCCATCTACAACCCCCTGAGAAAAACAGGAAATTGTCACCAACACAAACTCAAACATATAAATAGAAAGCAGGAATTATCAGCAGTGCTTCACCTGGAGGCCCACTGAAGATGTGAAGAAGTGTCTGGAAATGAACCTTCCAGCTCAGCGAGCAAACCTACACCCAGAGTGACAGTGGTGTCTTGTGCTTTTGTTGACATTTAACAAATTAATAATACAGGCTGATGGGCTAGCTGCTTATTGCCAGCTTTAGGGAGATCCTTCTCCAGTAAAGCAGCTCATGCTGCTGCATTAAGGTTAGCAATGACAGCTGCAGTGAACTCTGCTGAGGTTGAGTATCCACCCATATCAGGAGTTCGAATCTAAAGAGGGAAGAAAAAAACAATTATCAGGCTGGAGGTGTCTAGGAATTGGTATACCTGTACTGAGGTGTTACTGTGGAAGCTCACCAGGCCAACTATGGGCCAGTGCATCATCATGGTTAAGTAGATCGGCTGCCAAGTCTGTCAGCTCTCTGCATGTCTAACTTGCCTTTTACTATTTTTACATTTTGCCTATTCTCATGATCCAATGCTGTTTTGTCAGCTGCAACACTTGGGTCCAGTTTAATCCTAATGTACATCAGTTTGCATGCTTTTCTGCTTTTGCTATCTTGAGTCAGTGTCCTCTTGTTTTTGATCCTTTCACCAACAAAGTTATTTTTTCCAGTTTGCTTTGTCTAAGCTCATGATATGTCAAATCTCCTCAACCTTTCTTGGAGAAAGTCCCAGTTTCTCCAGTGTCCATGCAATTAGAACAATTTTGGGCTTTCTTCTGCTCGTCACCAATGAAGAATAATTTGCTGATGCAGTGATAGTTTATGAATACAGACCCTGTCATTTGTATATGGGGAATCCACATGTAAACTGGAGGAAGAACACTTCACCCTCAGCCATTTCAGAGATCTCGGGGACATCCATTAAACAACCCCACTGTAGCTGAACACTTTAACTCCCACTCCACTAAGTACATGCAGGTCTTTGGCCATCGGCAAACCCTAACCACCCAATGGTGCTGGAAGAGCACAGCAGTTCAGGCAGCATAGAGGAGCTTCAGCAAAATCCTGATGAAGGGCTTTTGCCCGAAACGTCGATTTTGCTGAAGCTCCTCGGATGCTGTCTGAACTGCTGTGCTCTTCCAGCACCATTGATCAAAGAATCTGGTTTCCAGCATCTGCAGTCATTGTTTTTACCTAACCACCCAATGCCTGTAGGAGAATGCATCACGTTCCAGCTGGGGACACTTCAACCACAAAGGATTAATCTCGATTTGATCAGTTTCCCCTCTCTACCCTACCCCCCCACTTTATCCCAGTCCCAACCTCCAACTTGGCACTGCCCTCTTGAATGGTCCTACCTTCCTATCTATCTGTTCCACTCTCACCTTCATCTACATATTCCAGCTACCTTCCTGCCAGCCTCACCCCTTCCCCATTTATCTCTCCGCCTCCGATGAAGGGCTTATGCCTGTAACGTTGTTCTGCTCCTTGCATGCTGCCTGACCGGCTGCTTTTCCAGCACCACATTCTTTGACTCTGATCTCCAGCATCTGCAGTCCTCATTATCTTAAAGCAGTCAGATCCAATTATGGATTCCTCCCCAAAGCCCATTTTGGAAAGCATGTCCCATGTGTGTGAAATCCTGTCAAAGGCCATGTCTTGGTCCAGCCTGCTGAGGCAGGCTTCCACCATCCCCCTCCCCAACCACCACATATATATACATACACAATTGCATCCTGCCTGGTACAGCACAGCTTTAGTTGGGATTGATCACTAATATTAGAGCACATCTCACCTAGTTGGCAGTAACCTTTGGCAGAATTCTGTTAACCTTCTGCTTGTAGTTGAGGGTGATACATTTCTTCATGGATTCCCCTATGCTACCTGCCAGAAGAATACTGTACACCTCCAGTAGGTCCTGGATTATCAAGTCCCACAGCTGACTACAACTTGTTCAGTAAACTGTCACTTCCAGGAACCTTATTCTTTTCTAAGGATTTGAGGGCCTTCGCTCATCCTGAGATAAGGGCTAGTCCAGTCTCTCCTGCATGCTGTTGTCTAAGACCTCCATGATAGAGTATTGTGAGGCTATGCTGTGTGGACACTCCCCCGCTGCTCACCTTCCACCCTACCAACCTTCGCACAAACCAAATCATCTGCTGACATTTCTGCCACCTCCAAAAAAAACCCTGTCACCAGGGATATATTTCCCTCCCCACCCCTTTTCGCCTTCCAGCAAAGACCGTTCCCTCCGTGACTACCTGGTCAGGTCCACGCCCTCCTACAACCTACCCTCCCAGCCTGGCACTTTCCCCTGCCACCGCAGGAACTGTAAAACCTGCGCCCTCACCTCTATAAAGGAGCCTTCCATATCCATCAAAGTTTTACCTGCACATCCACCAATATCATTTATTGGATCCGTTGCTCCGAATGCAGTCTCCTCTACAGTGGGGAGACTGGGCGCCTCCTAGCAGAGCGCTTTAGAGAACATCTCCGGGACACCCGCACAATCAACCATAACGCTCGATTCCCTTACCAATTAAGAAAACTGCCCAAGTTTATCCAGACTCTCTTCACCGCTGAAATGCTCCATTTCCTCTGTATGCCCTCAAGTGCAATCACATCCTTCCTATAGCGTGGGGACCAGACCTCGTGCCGTGAAGCCAATTTTGAATCCAACCTTCCAGGTTCCCCTGGATAGCACAAGCTTTAACCCTCCTCATCAGTTACCTTCAAGGAAGGACCAAGTGAAGAGATGGACAATTTAATCAAATTCCTTAGGCATGCTGCCTTCTGTTCACTGTCCCTGATCAAACCTTGCCTCTTTAAACGGAGATTAATTTTGTCCATGAATATTTTTGCCAAGAGATTCCCTACCATTGATGTTACTCACTGGTCTATATCTTCAGTCATCTAGCGGAACCACATTAGCTGTCTTCCAGTTCTCCGGTAACTTCTCTGTGGCTAAAGACGATTTAGAAATTTAGGTCTGGGCCCCATAACTTCCTCCCTCATCTCCCACAGCAGCCTGGGATATAACACCCAGACTATCAGGATCTGGTCATGTTTAAAACCCTCAAAGCCTACAATAACTCGTCACTTCAATCTGCTTAAGAACTTCACAGTCTATCTTTAGGATTGTGCTTGCATCCTCCTTCCCCAGAGTAAAATGGACATGTAGTGCTACCATTTAACATTCTACCAATCCCCTCTGGTTTCACATATACATATCCCCCTTGGTACCTGATGGGCCCGACTCTTTCCCCAGTTATTCTATTTCCCTTGATATATTCGTAAACTCACCTTCAGATTCTCTCTAACCTTGACCTCTAGTATTTTTCCATGTCCCCTCCTTCCAGAAGAAGCATTTCGTTCTCCAGCATTCTAACTGTCAGCATCTTATTCCCTTCGCTCTCCACCACCATCCACCAGTTTCATTTAAACTCTCAAAACCCTACTCCTGAAAGACATTTGCTCGATCCTGTTCATTTGCATTCAGTGTATTCTGTTCTGAACCTGTCCCAATGCCCCAAGAACCGGAAGACTCAGCCCCATGCTATTTCTTCTCCTGCTTTTGCAGGACACTGAAGCTAAGAGATGAGGACCTCTGCAAACCTCTTTTTTCACATCCTCCCAAGCTCCTGAAAATCTGACCAAAGGACCTTGATGTCTGTTCTCTCTTCTGTTGAGTCTCCCCCATAAGCTCTATCTCACTCCTCTACCCCCCTCACGATCTTACACTCTGCTGCTCTTGGCTATTTCTCGGACGACAGGTCTGCCCCTTAATAACATCTCCAGTTCACACTGTGAATTGTATCATTTCCTCATCTTAGAACATGAGGGGCAAGAGGAGGCCATTCAGCCCCTCTAGTATGCTCCACCACTCAATACAATCCTGGCTGATACCACTTTGGCCTCACTCTCCTGCTCACTCCCCATAACCCTTCAACTCATTACTAAGCAAAGATCTAACTCCTGCTTAAATGTACTCAATGTCCTGGCACTCTGGAGTTGTGAAGTCCACAGATTCATGACCCTTTGTGAGAGTGGCTCAGTAGTTACCACTGCTGTCTCACAGCACCAGGGACCCGGGTTCAATTCCAGCCTCTGGTGACTGTGTGGAGTTTGCACATTCTCCCCGTGTCTGCGTGGGTTTCCGCCGGGTGTTCCGGTTTCCTCCCACAATCCAAAAGATGTGCAGATCAGGTGAATTGGCCATGCTAAATTGCCCGTAGTGTTAGGTCAATTAGTCAGAGGGAAATGGGCCTGGGTGGGTTACTCTTCGGAGGGTCGGTGTGGACTGGTTCGGCTGAAGGGCCTGTTTCCACACTGTAAGGAATCTACTCTAATCTCATCTAAGTGATTTCTCCTTATCTGTTACACATCTGCTTTATCCTAAACCTGTGGTCTCTTGTTCTAGATTGCACTGTGAGGAAACATCCTCTCTACATCTACAGTGTCAATCCCCTTTAGCATCTTATACACCTCAATTAGATCGCCTCTCACTCATCTAAACTCCAGAATTGCTCAATCACTCTGTAAGACCCTCTGCTCTGAAATCAATCGAGGGATTCCAATCTCTATTCTATCTGAACAGAACCCCTTTGTATTCTCACTGAAAGAATCCTTTAATGTCACCCATCCTCTTCAGACCTATCGTCAGTGAAAACATAATCAGGATAAATTTCTCATATTGTTGTCAAGGCTTGGTTATAGCTGCTCTACGTTCACTGGCAGACCACGGAACACTAACTGTGTGTGAACCCGTTTTGGATTTCTCCTAAGCCTGTTACAGCTACAGTGATACAGGCCAAGTTTCAAATCAGCCACCAGACACATTTCAACAGCCACCCAACTCCCTGCTCACCCTCTGTCGGGTGAATAACAATCAAAGCCAGCCCTCCTTCCTTTCACAGAACATAGAAAAGTACAGCACAGAACAGGCCCTATGGCCCACGATGTTGTGCTGAGATTTAGTCCTAATGTAAAATATAATGATTTAACTTACACAGCCCTCAATTCACTACTCTCCATGTCCATGTCCCCAATGACTCTGCTTCCACCACCACAGCTGGCAACGCATTCCATGCATTCACAACTCTCTGCGTAAAGAACCCACCTCTGATATCTCCTTTATACCTTTCTCCTAATATCTTCAAACTATGACTCCTCGTACCAGTCAATCCTGCCCTGGGGAAAAGTCTCTGGGTAATCCAAGATGGCGGACAGGAAAAAATTCTGGCTGTAACAGCTGCTCCTTTTTTTGAGGTATTTTAGGTACTGGAGGTGATTTCCTCAAATTCCAGAAGCAGCAATTACTGTTTTATATGCTGTTGCACTGTTTTGGAATTTTGGGGGGGAAAAAAAGTCAAAACAACAGCAGTTTTAACAGGGAGAAGACCAGATAAAAGAAGCACATGGTGATATCATTGCAGGAGAGAGAGAGAGAGAGAGAACCTGCACAGTTACTGCCTTTGCTGTTTTATTCATGTATCACTGGACATCGGAGTGCATCTGGGAAAATTAACAAACAGTGAAATTCACAACTAATCTTGGAGGAACTATTGGACAAAGTTCACAGCACAGAATTAGATAAGTTAATCGTAGTTTTAAATGTGGCCTACAGAGAATCTGCAGTAGGGAGTGGAGTGGGTTCTTTCTTGATTATATGTTTTTGGAGATATGTCTGATTAACTAAAATATAAGCCATAACTATTAATTTAACCGGGGGCAGTGTTTGTAGCAGAATAAGACTGTGTTATTTTCTGGATCTGTAGATTGTGAAGGAGCAAAAATGGCCTTTGCAGCGATATGTACTTCTTGTCAGGTGTGAGAGTTTAAAGAGAGTTTAAGGGTTACTGTGGATTATATCTGCCATACATGTGAATCTTATCAGATCGAATGGATCGGTTGGACAGACAGTTAGAAGCAATTAGGAATTTGCAACAGTATGTGATGGATGGCAGTTATAGGAAGGGGGGAAAGTCTCAGATACAGTCACAAAGATGAGTTAACTCCAGGAAAAGTAAGAGAGGTAGGCAACTAATGCAGGGGTCTTCTGTGAACAGGTATGCTGTTTTGGAAAATGTAGGTGGTGATGGACTCAGGGGAACATAGCACAAAAAGCCAAGTTTCTGGCATTGAAACTAGCTCGAATGCGAGGGGTACATCGGGTTCCAAGAGATTAATTGTGTTAGGGGATTCTGTAGTCAGCGGTACAGACAGATGTTTCTGTGGCCAGCAGAGAAAAAGCAGAATGGTGTGTTGTTTCCCTGGTGCCAGGATCAAGGATGTCTCAGAGAGGGTGCAGAATGTTCTCACAGGGGAGAGGGGCCAGCAAGAGGTCATTGTCCACATCGGAACCAACGACATTGGAAGAGAAAAGGTTGAGATTCTGAAGGGAGATTACAGAGAGTTAGGCAGGAATTTAAAAAGGATGTCCTCAAGAGTAGTAATATCTGGATTACTCCTGGTGCTACGAGCTAGTGAGGGCAGGAATAGGAGGATAGAGCAGATGAATGCATGGCTGAGGAGCTGGTGTATGGGGGAAGGATTCACATTTTTGGATCATTAGAATCTTTTGGGGTAGAAGTGACCTGTACAAGAAGGGTGGATTGCACCTAAATTGGAAGGGGACTAATATACTGGCAGGGAGATTGGCTAGAGCTGCTCGGGAGAATTTAAACGAGTAAAGGTCAGGGGGTGGGACCCACGGAGATAGTGAGGAAAGAGATCAGTATGAGACTGGTACAGTTGAGAACAGAAGCAAGTCTTACAGTCAGGGCGGGCTGGACTAATAAACAAGGTAGGACTAATAAATTAAACTGCATTTATTTCAATGCAAGGGGCCTAACAGGGAAGGCAGATGAACTCAGGGCATGGTTAGGAACATGGTTATCATAGCAATTATAGAAACATGGCTCAGGGATGGTTCCAGGATACAAATGCTACAGGAAGGATAGAAAGGGAGGCAAGAGAGGAGGGAGAGTGGCATATTTGATAAGGGATAGCATTACAGCTGTACTGAGGGAGGATATTCCTGGAAATACATCCAGGGAAGTTATTTGGCTGGAACTGAGAAATAAGAAAGGGATGATAACCTTATTAGGATTATATTATAGACCCCCCAATAGTCAGAGGGAAACTGAGAAACAAATTGTAAGGAGATCTCAGTTATCTGTAAGAGTGATAGGGTTGTTATGGTAGGGGATTTTAACTTACCAAACATAGACTGGGACTGCCATAGTTTAAGGGTTTTGATGGAGAGAAATTTGTTAAGTGTGTGCAAGACAATTTTCTGATTCAGTATGTGGACATACCTACTAGAGAAGGTGCAAAACTTGACCTACTCTTGGGAAATAAGACAGGGCAGGTGACTGAGGTGTCAGTGAGGGAGCACTTTGGGACCAGCGACCATAATTCTATTAGATTTAAAATAGTGATGGAAAAGGATAGACCAGATCTCAAAGTTGAAGTTCTAAATTGGAGAAAGGCCAATTTTGACGGTATTAGGCGAGAACTTTCAAAAGCTGATTGGGGGCAGATGTTCGCAGGTAAAGGGACGGCTGGAAAATGGGAAGCGTTCAGAAATGAGATAACAAGAATCCAGAGAAAGTATAGGGTGAAAGGAAAGGCTGGATGACTAAAGAAATTGAGGGTTTGGTTAAGAAACAAAAAAGAAGATATAGACAGGATAGATCGAGTGAATCCTTAGAAGAGTACAAAGGAAGTAGGGGTATATTTAAAGAGGGAAATCAGGAGGGCAAAGCGGGGACATGAGATAGCTTTGGCAAATAGAATTGAGGAGAATCCAAAGGGATTTTACAAATATATTAAGGACAAAAGGGTAACTAGGGAGAGAATAGGGCCCCTCAAAGATCAAGAAGGCGGCCTTTGTGTAGAGCCACAGAAAATGGGGGAGATATTAAATGAGTATTTTGCATCCGTAATTTCCTGTGGAAAAGGATATGGAAGATATAGACTGTAGGGAAATAGATGGTGACACCTTGCAAAATGTCCAGATTACAGAGGAGGAAGTGCTGGATGTCTTGAAACAGGTAACAGTGGATAAATCCCCAGGACCTGATCAGGTGTACCCTAGAACTCTGTGGGAAGCTAGAGAAGTGATTGCTGGGCCTCTTGCTGAGATATTTGTATCATCGATAGTTACAGGTGAGGTGCCGGAAGACTAGAGGTTGGCAAACGTGGTGCCACTGCTTAAGAAGGGCGGTAAGGACAAGCCAGGGAACTATAGACAGGACAGGATGTACATGTATTTGGGAAGGCAAGGGCTGATTCGGGATAGTCAACATGACTTTGTGCGTGGGAAATCATGTCTCACAAGCTTGAGTTTTTTGAGGAACTAACAAAGAGGATTAATGAGGCAGAGCAGATGCGATCTATATGGACTTCAGTAAGGCATTCGACAAGGTTTCCCATGGGAGACTGATTAGCAAGGTTAGATCTCATGGAATACAGGGAGAACTAGCCATTCGGATGCAGAACTGGCTCAAAGGTAGAAGACAGAGGGTGGTGGTGGAGGGTAGTTTTCAGACTGGAGGCCTGTGACCAGTGGAGTGCCACAAGGATCGGTGCTGGGCCCTCTACTTTTTGTCATTTATGATTTTTTTTGTCATAAATGATTTGGATGCGAGCATAAGAGGTACAGTTAGTAAGTTCGCAAATGACACCTAATTTGGAGGTGTAGTGGACAACGAAGAGGGTTACCTCAGATTACAACAGGATCTTGATCAGATGGGCCAATGGGCTGAAAAGTGGCAGATGGAGTTTAATTCAGATAAATGCGAGATGTTGCATTTTGGGAAAGCAAACCTTAGCAGGACTTATACACTTAGTGGTACACTCCTAGGGAGCGTTGCTGAACAAAGAGACCTTGGAGTGCAGGTTCATAGTTCCTTGAAAGTGGAGCCCCAGGTATATAGGATAGTGAAGAAGGTGTTTGGTATGCTTTCCTTTATTGGTCAGAGTATTGAGTACAGGAGTTGGGAGGTCATGTTGCAGCTGTACAGGACATTGGATAGGCCACTGTTGGAATATTGTGTGCAATTCTGGTCACTTCCTATCGGAAAGATGTTATGAAACTTGAAAGGGTTCGGAGAAGATTTACAAGGATGTTGTCAGGGTTGGAGGATTTGAGCTATAGGGAGAGGCTGAACAGGCTGGGGCTGTTTTCCCTGGAGCGTCAGAGGCTGAGGGGTGACCTTATAAAGGTTTACAAAATTATGAGGGGCATGGATAGGGTAAATAGGCAAAGTCTTTTCCTGGGGTCAGGGAGTCCAGAACTAGAGGGCATAGGTTTAGGGTGAGAGGGGAAAGATATAAAAGAGACCTAAGGGGCAACGTTTTCACGCAGAGGGTGGTACATGTATGGAATGAGCTGCCAGAGGAAGTGGTGGAGGCTGGTACAATTTCAACATCTAAGAGGCATTTTGATAGCTATATGAATAGGAAAGATTTGGAGGAATATGGGCCGGGTGCTGGCAGGTGGGACTAGATTGGGTTGGGATATCTGGTCGGTATGGACGGGTTAGACCAAAGGGTCTGTTTCCATGCTGTACATCTCTATGACTCTGGTTATTGACTATCTATTCCTCTCATTACCTTGTACACCTCGATCAGGCCTCCTCTCTTCCTCCTTCTCTCCAGAGAGAAAAGTCCAAACTTATTCAACCTTTCTTCATAAGGCAAGCCCTCTAGTCCAGGCAGCATCCTGGTAAACCCTCTCCAAAGCCTCTGTATCTTTCCTATAGTAGGATGACCAGAATTGGACACAATATTCCAAGTGTGGTCTCACCAGGGACTAGTAGAGCTGGAGCAAAACCTCGCGGCTCAAACTCAATACCCCGGTTAATGAAAGCAAAAACAGCATATGCTTTCTTAACAACTCTATCCACTTGGGTGGCTACTTTGAGAGATCTATGTACTTGCACACCCAGATCCCTCTGTTCCTCCACACTGCCAAGAATCCTGTCTTTAATCCTATATTCAGCATTCGAGTACGACCTTCCAAAATGCATCACTTTGCATTTATCCAGGTTGAACTCCATCTGCCATTTCTCAGCCCAGCTCTGCATCCTGTCTATGTCGCACTGCAGTCTGCAATAGCCCTCTGTACTATCAATGACATCTCCAACCTTTGTATCATCTGCAAATTTATTAACCCACCCCTCAACCTCCTCGTCCAAGTCATTTATAAAAACTACAAAGAGCAGAGGCCCAAGAACTGAGCCCTGCGGGACCCCACTCAACACTGACCTCCAGGCAGAATACCTTCCATCTACAACCAGTCTCTGCCTTCTGTCAGCCAGCCAGTTCTGAATCCAGATAGCCAAATCTCCCTGTATCCCATACTTCCTGACTTTATCAATGAGCCTGCCATGGGGAACCATTTCAAATGCCTTGCTAAAGTCCATATACACCACATCCACTGCTCGATCTTCGTCGACCTGACTTGTCACCTCCTTAAAGAACTCAATAAGATTTGTGAGGCATGACCTGCCCCTCACAAAGCCATGCTGACTGCCTTTCATCACACTATGCTTTGCCAAATAGTCACAAATCCTATCCCTCAGAATTCTTTCCACAACTTTGCTGACCACAGACATGAGACTGACTGGTCTGTAATTGCCAGGGATTTCCCTATTCCCCTTCTTGAAAAGTGGAACAACATTCGCCTCCTTCCAATCCTCCGGTACGACTCCCGTGGAGAGTCAAGAAGCAAAGATCTTTGCCAGCGGCTTAGCAACCTCCTTTCTCGCTTCCTGGGGTAGCCTGGGATAAATCTGGTCTGGCCCTGGGGACTTATCAATCTTAATGTTTTCCAAAATTTCTAGCACACCAACTTCATCAATCTTGATCTGGTCAAGACTGTATCCCAGCTCCTTAAAGTTCTCTTTCACAACAAGTTCCCTGTCCTTCAAGAAAACTGAAGCAAAATACTCATTTCAGGCTTCCCCTATCTGCTCAGACTCCACTTTCAAGTTCCCTACGCTATCCCTGATCGGCCCTACCTTCTCCCTGATCATTCTCTTATTCCTCACGTTTGAGTAAAATGCCTTTGAGTTCTCCCTAATCCTCTTGCCAAGCCTTTTTCGTGCCCCCTCCTGGCTCTCCTCAGCCCATTTCTGAGCTCCTTTCTAGTCAGCCTGTAACCCTCTAAAGCTGTGCTAGATCCTTGCTTCTCTCACCTGACATAAGCTGCCTTCTTCCTTTTGACAAGAAGCTCCTCTGTTCTCGTCATCCAAGGCTCCTTAATCTTATCCCTTCTTACCTGTCTCAGAGGAGCAAATTCGTGCATCACTTGCAACAACTGCTCCTTAAACAGTCTCCACGTGTCTGCTGTGCCCTTTCCATGGAACAATTGCTCTCAGGCTGTAATTCCCAACTCCTGTCTGATAGCGTCATAATTTCCTTTTCCCCAATTAAATATCTTCCCTCGGTACCTGCTCCTTTCACTCTCCAAGGCTATGCTAAATGTGAGGCAGTTGTGGTCACTGTCACCAAAGTGTTCTCCCACCGCGAGATCTGACACCTGTCCTGGCTCATTGCCGAGCACCAAATCCAAAATGGCCTCTCCCCTTGTCGGTCTGTCTCCGTACTGAGTAAGGAAACCCTCTTGAACACACCTGACAAAAACAGCTCCATCCAAACCATCTGCACTTAGGAGGTTCCAGTCGATATTGGGAAAGTTGAAATCACCCATAACAACAACCCTGCTACTTTTGCATTTTTCCAGAATCTGCCCACCCATGTGATCTTCAATCTCCCTACTGCTATTAGGGAGTGTGTAGAAAACCCCCAGTGCGGTGACTGCTCCCTTGCTGTTCCTAACTCCCACCCATACTGACTCAGTAGACAAACCTTCCTCAACAACCTTCGTTTCTGTAGCTGTGATGCACTCTCTGATTAGCAATGCAACACCCCCTCCTCTTTTTCCACCTTCCCTGTCCTCTGTCCTTTTTAACCCTGGAGCATCTAGCAACCATTCTTGCCCGTGAAACCCACGTCTCCGTTATGGCCACAACGTCATAGCCCCAAGTACTGATCCATGCTCTAAGTTCATCACTCTTATTTCAGACACTCCTTGCATTAAAGCAGACACACTTTAACGAATCCCTTTGTTACATCACAAGAAACCTCCCCGATAGTTTAACTACATCCTGTCATTGCCCCATTTACAACTGACCCCCTCTCAGATATGTGGCTCTAATTCCAACCCTCTGCCAAACTAGTTTAAACCCTCCCGAACCACACAAACAAAACTCCCACCCCGGACATGTGTGCCCCTCCAGTTCAGGTGCAACCCGTCCTTCTTGTACAGGTCCCACCTTCCCCAGAGGGTATCCCAATGGTCTAGGTATCTGAAGCCCTCCCTCCTGCACCAGCCTCACAGCCACGTGTTAAGCTGCATTCGCTGACTGTTCCTCACCTCACTATCTCGTGACACTGGCAGCAAACCTGAGGTCACTGCTCTACTCGTCCTGCTCTTCAGCTTCCAACCTAACTCTCTGTAGTCACTTTTCAGATCCTCAATCCCTTTCCTGGCTGTATCATTGGTGCCAATATGCACCACGATTTCTGGCTGCTCACCCTCCCCCTTCAGAATCATGTAAACCCAATCGGCGACATCCCGGACCCTGGCACCGGGGAGGCAACGTACCTTCTGGGAGTCCCATTCCTGACCACAAAATCTCCTGTCAGTCTGTCTAACTACTGAGTCCCCTACCACTAGCGCTTTTCTATTTTCCCCCTTCCCTTCTGAGCCACAATGCGAGGCTCAGTGCCAGAGACCTGACAACTATGGCTTTCCTCTGGTAGGCCATCCCCACCAGCAGCATCCAAAATGGTATACTTATTACTGAGGGGAACGGCCACAGGGGATCCCTGCTCTGACCGTCGGTTCCCTTTCCTCCCCCTGACAGTAACCCAGCTGTCCTTATCCTGTGTCTGGGGAGTGACCACCTCCCTGTAACTCCTCTCAATTTCCCCCTCAGCCTCCCGAATGATACGAAGTTCATCCAGCTCCAGTTCCCTAACTCGGTTTTTGAGGAGCTGGAGTTGGATGCACTTCCCAGTGAGGAATGTGAAGTGTCTCTCACCTGCCACATTCTGCAGGTTCATTAACGACACAAAGACCTGAGACACTGCCCTTCCCTTTTGCAGTCAGTGATTGGCTGATAGATTGCACCATTAGCGTTTCATTGGCCAGAGATCACTTTGGCCCACTCTGGGTTTGGGGAAGAAGCACATGCAGCAGGTGAATACATGGGAAACACAGGACTGCAGATGTAGAGTTGACAAAGTGCTGGAATGTTTTATTTTGGACTGAAACAATTCTCTCAAAAGCAGGATTTTACACGAGTACCCTCCCTGGGGAGGGGGAGCTGGGGTTATGACCCTGTAAATGGCCTGCTGCTGAGTGATGCTCTTAGTTAATCCAGTGTCAATGATTCAGAAGCTCAAAGTCTCAGACTCTCTGGGAGTCAGTCAGCTGATTTGTACATGGCATCTGCTTCCATCATGATTCTCATTAGTTCACACATCGTTTCTCCATCTTGGGATGAGACAAACATCTTAAAAAAAACAGATAAATCCCAACAAAACAAAAGGAAAAGGAGGTAATCTCTAAATCAGGAATAACAGAGAGCAAGAGGGAATGGTGTAGTTATTACTGAACCTGGATATTATGTAAAGCCTCCAATACCGCCCTGTAACTGCTCGCTAAAGCCAGGCAACTGGTCAACAAACACAGAGCATGGATATCAGAGGATGAAACATTAAACACAAAAACTCTGGAGCAGGTCACTGCTTTACATCGAGACGGAGCCATCACTGAGGCTCTGCCAACTCCATCCAGCCAGAAGTGTGGAAATAACCTGGCACTTCAATCCTCAAGGGGAGAAAGAGGACTGGAGGGCCCACTGGGAGTCCCGAGGGGGTCCAATCCAACGGCAGCATCATGTCCAAACTCCCAGCAGGGAGGCGTGGAGCAGGCTAGCGGAGACGAGCAGGGTGCAGGTTATCGATGACACTCTTCAGGAAATCGCTGGTGGTGGAATAACCGCCCATATCTCGGGTCCGAACCTAATGTGGGGCGGGGCCAGGGCAAGGCAGGGCCGGGGCGGGAGAAATCAAAAGGAGAAAATGAAAGTAAAAGCACAAAACAAACTTAAATCAAATCAATAAATGTGGATAAATCAAACAAAAAACAGGGGATAAAGAATGGTGCACAGCCTCCCCTCCCAAAGACCCGTTTTCCTGAACATAAACCTACCAGAAAATCCCAACATCCCCATCATCGCCCCACCTCAAAATCCACAATGATGTTGAACTCAAACCCCACACAGTACTTCCCCAACACATCCAGCTGCTACACAAACCCCAGCCCCGTCATAATACCAACCCACCCACCCCCTCCCTCTCACACTTAACCCAACCTTCCTCCTCCCCCAGCCAACCACCCAGCAGTCAATCTCCTCACATACCTTGCCCAGTTTGATGACTTTCCTCACAGCCTCAGAGATCAGGTTGGAGTGAAATTCTAGGCTGTAGTGGAATCAGAGAGTTCAGCCTCGCATCGCTCACAGTTTTCAAACATTTAACAAAATAATGACAGCGAGCACTTCAGGATGGCGACACTACAACCGAGCCACACTAACAGTTGCGGGGCGGGGCGGGGCGGGGCGGGGGGGGGAGAGCACGCGAGAGAGAGAGAGAGAGCATGAGTGAGTGAGAAAGGTTAGGGGGCAGCATGAAGTGCCCTTGGTCCAACCATCCTTACCCATAAGGTCACAGACTCACTGCTTTCACATGGTAAGGTCACAGCTCCCTCACCCCCCTCAACAAATAAAGAAGATTTGGGTGATAGGTGGCAGCTATTATTTGCCAGTTTGCAGCACTTTGTTTGGTCTAGGTGGGAGAGGGTGCAGGTTGGGAAGGTGCTGTTGAAGGATCTTTGGTGAATTTCTGCAGTACACACACTGCTCACACTGAGTATCTGTGGGAACGTGATTACAGATACAGCAAACAGCCTCCCTTCTGACCTTGTGAAGGTGGGGGGAGAGGGGGAGGAGGAGAGAGGAAGAGGATGGGAGGGAGGGAGATGATGTCCCAGGTCTTCAATAGGTGACAGAGGGAGGGGCAGCAAGATAGAGGGAGCTCTGGAACTTACTTCAGGTGCCTCAGCATATTGGCGGAGCTCAGCAACATGGCAGTGGGATTAGCAATGTTCCTACCCATCGCCTGGGAGAACGGGTGGCGGGCTCCCTGAAATCAAACAACAAAGTGAAAGGTTGTGGTCCCACAGTCCGAAAGGAGACAGAGCGAGCCAGCAGCTCGGGGAGAGGGTAAGTACAGCGAGGGACCCAGAAACCTCGAGTGCCTCATGGCTTCTGGAGTTGTTTCCCCCAAAGCCCCACCGTCCCCCCCCTCCCCACCAGTGCTGCTGCCCCAACTGAATGAAGAAACACAAACCATTCCTTTACCGTTTCGAAAACTGCGTACTCAGCACTGAAGCTCTCTCCTGGGACTACCCCAGCTCCTCCAACCAGACCTGCTGCCAGGTTATCAATGATGTTTCCGTAGAGATTCGGCATAACCAGAACATCGTACTGATAGGGATTGGACACCAGCTGTGGGGACAGAGAGTAGACAGTTGGTGCTGGTCTGTCAAGGTAAGGCTCAGAGCTAAGCGCATGCGAATGTGGCTGATAACAGGATGTATAGGACAGTCAGCTCTGCCTCCCCTCTCCCCAGGCCAGAACCCCAGAACTCCAGTCACAGGCTAACAGCCCCAAATGGTCTCAGGCCACAGGGATCCCGACCCCACCCATCTCCCCTGTGACCCCGATCACATGTGCCTCCCCACATGACCTCCATCCCCACACGTCCCTGTGACCCTGACACCCCCGCTCTCCATTACCCCGAATCCCCATGACCCCGACCCCTCCGTGCCCCTGACCCCCCCCGTGCCTAGACCCGCCTGACCCTGACCCCTCCATGCCCCTGACACCCCCATGTCCCTGAGCCCCAGACCCACCTGATCCCCACGTCCCTGACCCTCCCATGTCCTCCTAACCCCCGACCTCCCCAATGCCCCCCCCAGTGCCCCGTACTCGTGAACACCCCCCATGCCTCTGACCCTCCCCCCCCTCCTCGGTGGGCCAGCCCCAGTTACCTGCATGCAGCAGTTGTCGATAATGACAGAATCGTATTTGATGTTGGGATAGAGCTCAGCCATTTCCTTACAGCACTGCAGGAACAGGCCATCTCCCAGCTTCCTGCCAATAACAACGGCAACACCGTCACCAGGGAAACAGCTCCCAGCCAATTACACACCGTGAGGGAGGGAGGGTAGGAAGGAAGGGGTGACAGACAGAGTGAGTGGTAGGGAGGGGGTGATGGAGAGGGCGAGCGGGAGGGAGAGGATGATAGAGCCAGTGGGACGAAGGAGATGATAGAGTGTGAGTGGAAGGGAGGGGCTTGACTGAGAGAGCGAGTGGCTGATAGAGAGAGCTAGTGGGGTGGAGGGGGGTGATGAAGAGGAAGGGGGGGGGAGGAGAGGAGGTAGGCGAGGAAGGGGGCAACAGTGAGAGAGGGTGAGAGAGGGTGAGGGAGAGGGGGCGACAGTGGGAGAGGATGGGGGGGGGAGAGAGAGGGTGACAGTGAGAGAGAGCGAGCGAGGGGGTGCCAGTGAGAGGGGGCGCCAGTGAGAGAGGGTGGCGGGGGAGAGAGAGAGAGGGTGACAGCAAGTGAGGGCGAGGGAGGGGATGCCATAGAGAGGGGGTGAGGGAGGGGGCGCCAGTGAGAGAGGGTGGGGGGGGAGAGAGAGGGTGACAGAGAGAGGGCGAGGGAGGGGGTGCCAGTGAGAGGGGGCGGGGGGCGCGAGGGAGGGGGGGGCGCGAGGGAGGGGGGGGCGAGGGAGGGGGGGGTCGAGGGGGGGGGGGGGCGAGGGAGGGGGGGGGCGAGGGAGGGGGGGGGGCGAGGGAGGGGGGGGGCGAGGGAGGGGGGGGGGGCGAGGGAGGGGGGGGGGCGAGGGAGGGGGGGGGGCGAGGGAGGGGGGGGCCGAGGGAGGGGGGGGGCCGAGGGAGGCGGGAGCCGAGGGAGGCGGGAGTACGAGGGAGGGGGGGGGCGAGGGAGCGGGGGGGGGCGAGGGAGCGGGGGGGACGAGGGAGGGAGGGGGGGGGCGAGGGAGGGGGGGGGGCGAGGGAGGGGGGGGGCGAGGGAGGGGGGGGCGAGGGAGGGGGGCGAGGGAGGGGGGGGCGCGAGGGAGGGGGGGGGCGCGAGGGAGGGGGGGGCGAGGGAGGGGGGGGCGAGGGAGGGGGGGGCGAGGGAGGGGGGGGCGAGGGAGGGGGGGGGCGAGGGAGGGGGGGGCGAGGGAGGGGGGGGCGAGGGAGGGGGGGGCGAGGGAGGGGGGGCGAGGGAGGGGGGGGGCGAGGGAGGGGGGGGCGAGGGAGGGGGGGGCGAGGGAGGGGGAGGCGGGGGGGCGAGGGTGGGGCGCGAGGGAGGGGGGGGCGAGGGAGGGAGGGCGAGGGGTGGGACGAGGGAGGGGGGCACGGGAGGGGGGGCACGGGAGGGGGGGCACGGGAGGGGGGGCACGGGAGGGGGGGCACGGGAGGGGGGGGGCACGGGAGGGGGGGGGGCACGGGAGGGGGGGGCACGGGGGGCGAGGGAGAGTGGGTGACGGTGAGGGAGGGGGTGACGGTGAGGGAGGGTGAGCTGTGGTCATTAACACTCACATGATGTTGGCCTTATGCACTGCGGTGACCTTCGAGCGACCTTTCTTTGTGGCGTAATCAAAGGCGAATTTGGCGATCCGGCGGGATTTCTCCCTGGTGATGATCTTCAGACACTCGATGACCCCCTGAGCACTCTAACTCCGAAAGAAAAGGGAGAGTGAGGATAGGAGCCGGAGTATGAGGCAGGGACTGGGATGTAGTGATGGGTAAGTGAGGCAGTGAGAGGAGCCAGGGAGTCAGTACTAAAAGCCTCTTTACCTCATATTCCAGTGAGCTGTACTCGCCCTCCGTCTGCTCACGGATGATCACCAGGTCTAAGTTGTTATGCCGTGTCGAGTAACCCGGTAAGCTGTTAACATGGACCACGTTTGCAAACAAATCAAGTTTCTTTCTGGGGACAAACAGGGACAGAATCAGGCTGAAGGGTTGAACGGTCTCTTCTCCAAGCCCAGCATGTGAGCAGCACCAAGCAAACAGCCACTGACTATCACCTTTGTCAGAATGTCCTCCCTAGCCTGCCCCGACTCACCTCTTCAGTCTGTAACCCCAGTCAGACAGCATAGCCAGACACAGAGAGAAGGTCCACAACACTGTCGATGGGTCAGAGCAGAGGCTGCAGTTCAGGTTCAGCCAGGAAGGTGACTGAGTGGCTGCAGCATGCGCTGTAAGGTAGCTCACCGTCCACCTCAATACCAACAACACAGGCAGAAAGAGGGACTAACTCCTACCGGCAGGTTTTAGGGAGCTAGGGCAGGTATTAACAAGCAGATCCTCCAAAGTAGTACTCAGGATTAATCCAGAGCCACATATTACAGTGCTGACCAGAAAAGCAACAGTAAAAGCAAGCAGGTGAAGGTGTGACTGGCCAGGTGGTGAAGCAGGGTCTGAGATTCCTGCAACATTGGAACCAGCTCTAGCAGAGGCCGGACGCTTACAGCTTGGAGAGGTTACAACCAGACAGAGCAGACACCAAACAGCAACTAAAATCAACACGGAAACTTGTGCAGAAACTCAGCAGGTCTGGCAGTATCTGTGCTGAGAGAAACAGTTAACACTGAGACCAATATGACACATGTTGGAAAACATTAAGATTGATAAGCCCCCGGGGCCAGACCAGATTTATCCCAGGCTGCTCCGGGAAGTGAGAAAGGAGGTTGCTAAGCCGCTGGCGATGATATTTGCCTCCTCACTCTCCACGGGAGTCGTACCAGAGGATTGGAAGGAGGCGAATGTTGTTCCTCTTTTCAAGAAGGGGAATAGGGAAATCCCTGGCAATTACAGACCAGTCAGTCTTATGTCCGTGGTCAGCTACGTTTTGGAAAGAATTATGAGGGATAGGATTTGTGACTATTTGGCAAAGCATAGTGTGATTAAAGGCAGTCAGCATGGCTTTGTGAGGGGCAGGTCATGCCTCACAAATCTTATTGAGTTCTTTGAGGAGGTGTCAAGACAGATCAACGAAGGTCGAGCAGCGGATGTGGTGTATATGGACTTCAGCAAGGCATTTGATAAGGTTCCCCATGGTAGGCTCATTCATAAAGTCAGGAAGTATGGGATACAGAGAGATTTGGCTATCTGGATTCAGAATTGGCTGGCTGACAGAAGGCAGAGTGTGGTTGTAGATGGAAAGTATTCTGCCTGGAGGTCAGTGGTTGGTGGGGTCCCGCAGGGCTCTGTTCTTGGGCCTCTGTTCTTTGTAGTTTTTATAAATGACTTGGATGAGGAGGTTGAGGGGTGGGTTAGTAAATTTGCAGATGACACAAAGGTTGGAGGTGTTGTCAATAGTATAGAGGGTGACTGCAGGCTGCAGCATGACATAGACAGGATGCAGAGCTGGGCTGAGAAATGGCAGATGGAGTTCAACCTGGATAAATGCAAAGTGATGCATTTTGGAAGGTCGTACTCGAATGCTGAATATAGGATTAAAGACAGGATTCTTGGCAGTGTAGAGGAACAGAGGGATCTACAGAGGGAGCATAGATCCCTCAAAGTTGCCATCCAAGTGGATAGGGTTGTTAAGAAAGCATATGCTGTTTTGGCTTTCATTAACAGGGGGATCGAGTTTAAGAGCCGTGAGGTTTTGCTACAGCTCTACAAGTCCCTGGTGAGACCACACTTGGGATATTGTGTCCAGTTCTGGTCTCCCCACTATAGGAAAGATACAGAGGCTTTGGAGAGGGTGCAAAGTAGGTTTACCAGGAAGCTGCCTGGACTGGAGGGCCTGCCTTATGAAGAAAGGTTAAATAAGCTCGGACTTTTCTCTCTGGAAGGAGGAAGAGAGGTGACCTGATCGAGGTGTACAAGGTAATGAGAGGCATGGACAGAGTCGATAGCCAGAGACTCTTCCCCAGGGCAGAATTGACTAGTACGAGGGGTCATCGTTTTAAGATATTAGGGAAAAGGTATACAGGAGACAGAGGAAGGTTCTTTATGCAGAGAATTGAGAATTTATGGAATGCGTTGCCAGCTGTGGTGGTGGAAGCAGAGTCATTGGGGACATTTAAGCGACTGCTGGACATGCACATGGAGAGCAGTGAGTCGAGGGCTGCGTAGGTTAAGTTATTATATTTTACATTAGGATGAAGTCTCGACACAACATCGTGGGCCTAAGGGCCTGTTCTGTGCTGTACTTTTCTGTGTTCTACCTGCTCAAACCTGAAGGGATTTGGAGAATGATGGTTTAATTCACTGCCACATCTCTCCAGCTGGTATGTGCACTTTGAAAACATTCAGTTCCTCTCCCCAATAGGATTCCAGTTTGAATCTTTCAAGCCTGTTATTTCTATTTTCCTCCTGGTGCTTAACCATAAGGCATTTAACCAAACTCCCTTTCACAGCATGGGGTTGCTGTCAATACAGCTCACCTACTTTCTATTATTTTATTATTCACACTTGCCACTTTTCTGTATCATCAACGCTCCCTTTGTGTATTTACTCTGCACACCCTCACTGCTTGTTCCCACGTACCTCCTTCCCCTTTCATCAATTACGTAAAAAAGACAACTTTTAGTTCCAGTGAAGAGTCATCGTACTTGAAATGTTAACTGTTTTCCCTCCAGTGATGCTGCTGAACCTATTTCATTTATCATGCATGTCTCATTTGATTTCACATCCCCTGTGTCTGCATTACTTCACTTGTATCTCATTGACAACTTCTTCAGCTTGAAAGTGTGTTTTCCACAGAGAATACAGGCAGCTGTAGAGTTTGGCGAGAGCTTAAACTATAGTTTGGTTGTTGGTAAAGATCATTAAAAAAGGTATGGGGAATATTATCTCCAAATGGAGCTATCTGGACCATGCTGGAATTCTGCAAACAAAGTATTTTTCCATGAAATTACAAGAAAATGATTGTTTCATGTTGGAAGCTTCCACCAGGGGACCACAGTGCAGCAAAACTGTTCCTGACATTTCCCAATGGGCAGCAGGGGTTGCATTTTCCATTGAACTGCACGGGTGATTTACACAAATGTGGGGCTTATTTAAGTATTGTTGTGTGGACACACAACTTAAAGAGACACCAAACCACGTGCGAGAACCTTCCAGTTACATCCCAGTTGGAGTATTGCTGATGCGTGGAGCTACAGGTAAAGTTGGGTCCATTTTCATGTAAGTGATCTATTGGCAGAGAGGTTGTGTGAAATATAGGAAGGCAGAAACCAGAGAGGGAGAAATATTAGGGAGGCTAAATGGATAAATTACCAGACCCAGATGAAATGTATCCCAAATCTATGGAAGGAGCTCTGAACATGATTTGCCAATCCTCTCTGGCTATGGGTGCAGTGTTGGCAGCTGACATTGTCCGCAGGACCACGTAATTACAGGCCATGCAGCGTAACCTCAATCGTGGGCAAACTGGAGGAAAACGGCTGACAGACAGGAAACATCTTACTAATAAAATGGCAGGGATTTAAGGGAACTTTGTGCCTGACTAATTTGAGTGAAATTGTGAAGGGAGGGAGGGTTGATTAGGACAATTTGATGTAATTTTCACAGGCTTTAACAAAATTCTTGTCAAGAACCCACACTTCAGACTGGTCACTGAAGTAAAAACTGATGGGATAAAGTAAGTAGCGATTTGAATCTAAAAAGGTCTCAGAGGCAGACTGTATCGACTGGATCCCTGTATTTCTGTAACATTCACTGTGATTTACTCACTTCTAACACACACTTGGAATAACATCAACTCATAACCTGTCAGTGGTGGGGGCATTAGAATCATACACTTAACATAACTGGGAAAACATTTAGAAGGGGACTGAGGCAAAATATTCCACCGAGGGCTGCTGGGAGTCTGGAACTCACTACTTGAAAGGGTGAGAGAGGGAGAATCTCTCAACACATTTAACAAACACTTGGATATTCATTTAAACTGCCAAACCCTACAGAGCTACGGATCTAGAGCTGGAAAGTACAATAATGCTTTTTGTTTTGACTAGTATGGACATGGTGAGCTGAATCATCTTCTTTAATGATGTAACTTTGGGTTTTTTTTAAAAACAATATAATTTTTTTCAATAATTCTGCTTATCTCTCTCTCCGCCTCCTCAGCCCATCTAACCCACTTTAATTCTCTGTTAGATCTCTCAAACAAGGGTCATAGAGGAAGTGACAGCAGATTTAGAGAAAGCACATTCTCAATTCTGAAGAGGACAGCTCAGCTCCTACCTCAGCTTCATCTCATAGGATGACAATTCGCCCTTGTATTCCATTGGAGTGTAGATCTTCCCTGTGAAGAGAGAGAGAGAGAGAGAGAGAGAACACAAGCGTGATTAGAAAAGGGGTGAGAGAGGAAAGCAGCAGAAAGTTCAGTCGGAATGCTCTTTGGAGAGTTGGTGCTGACTTACTGGGCTGCAAGGTCTCTTTCTACGCAGTGGGGATTCTATGATTGGAGTTTAGAAAAACAAGAGATGATGGTATTGAAGACAGCGTAAACAGTCAGGTTTCCCCTCGTAAGAGAGCTGAGATTAGTTTCAGAATAAGTGCTCTCCCATTTAAAACGAGTACTTGGAGGAATCAGTTTTCTCAGGTAGTCATCAATCTATAGAATTCGCTTCCACCGAGAGTGATGGGACTGGACCATTGAGTATTTTTAAGGCT